>NC_091559.1:38148242-38160742 GCF_042767895.1 Penaeus vannamei | reverse complement strand
ATTTATGATCAAAGGATTTGGGAAGTGTATGCAAATTCTTCTAGTTGATGCTTCGCTCAAGCTGGATTCTAGGTACGAGGGGAGGTGAGGGAGGAGGAGGTGAGGGAGGAGGAGGTGAGGGAGGAGGAGGTGAGAGGAAGGAGTGAGGAGGAAGGAGGAGGAGAGAGAAAGGAGGAAGGAAAGGAGGTGGAGGAAGAGGTGGAGGAGGAGGAAGGAAGAGGTGGAGAGGAGGAGGAGGAGGAAGGAGGAGGAGAGGAGGCAAGAGGGAGGAGGCAGAAGGAGGAGGAGGAGGAGGCAGAGATGGAGAAGACGAAGAAAAAATGAAAAATGAGGAGGAATAGCAGAAAGAGAACGTAGAAAAAGAAGAAGAAAAAGATGGAAGGAGGAAGAAGGAGAAGGAGGAGGGGAGAAGAAAGAAGAAGAAGGAGGAGGAGGAGGAGGAGGAGGAGGGAGGAGGAGGAGGAAATTAGGGGGTGGATGAAAAGGAAAGGAAAGAAAGATAAAGGAAGAGTGATAGATATAGAGATATAGTGATAGGCAGATATATAGAGATAGAGATAGACAGATAGACAGATAGATAGATAGATAGATAGATAGAGAGAGAGAGAGAGAGAGAAAGAGAGAGAGAGAGAGAGAGAGAGAGAGAGAGAGAGAGAGAGACAGAGAGAGAGAGAAAGAGGAGGAGAGGAGAGGAGAGAAGAGAAAAAAAAGCAGAGGAGAGGAGAGAAGAGAAAAAAAAGCAGAGGAGACGCAGCACGGAACCTGCATTCAGCTGCAGGTCGTGGAGGCAATCACTCCCCCTCAGTTGTTACCAGGGTGAGGAAAAAAAGGAAAAAAAAAAAAAAAAGTTCTCGGAATTTGAAACATTCGCGCGTGTCCAGACTCTCACTTTCTCTCTATCTAAGTTTCCCCTCCAACATCGCTTTTTTTCCTATTTCTATTTCTTTTTGTTTATTTTTTCCTGTTCTATTTTTCCCCTCCACCTGTTCCCTTTTCCACTTTTCTGACTCCATTTGTTTTTCAAATTTGTTTTTGTGGGGATTCATATTCAGGCCCAGGACAGTATTTTCCACGCCAGTCCGTGTGCAAACCAAGTTTAGTCTTCAAGTTACAAAAATAAATATATAAATAAATAAAAGAAAAAGTAAAAAAATAAATAAATGAAAATAGAACAAATAAAATATAAAAATTGCTCATTTACACCTTGTTTCCTTCCTTATTTACATCTTTGCCCTTCCCCTTCTCTTTCCCTCTCGCTTCTCTCTCTCTCCTTTCTCTCAATCCGTATTCCCGTTGCTATGTCTTGCAACAGACGCCCTTTGCAACCCTACCTCATGATGCAACGTCTTCACTCCACGAGTTTCAAATTCTCTTTTCCTTTCCACCCGCAGGTTCAATCGTTCCCTATTCCTGTTCCTTTTCTCCTTGGATTCCTGTCATTCCCTTTCGCTTCGGCCTACCCTTGGCCTTCCCTTACCCCCCCCCTCCCCCTGATATCCTCCAGTTAACACCTTTGATTTCTGATTTTTTTCTTTTTCTTTTTCTTTTATTATTATTTTGTCATCGCGTGTCTCTACTTTCATTTTTTTTTCTTTAAATTCACGTTTTTCCTTTTCTATTCTTTCCAAACCTCGATCTTGGAACTTCTCTTAGTATACTCCCTTCCTCCATGTAACCACACACCCCTCATGTACCCCCATATCCCCCCCCCATTGGAGGCCAAGTCCGAAACCAACCTTGGCTTCGTACCCCCCATTGGTACTTTGGCTTCTCCCCCCAGTGGTGCCCTGGCTTGTACCCCCAGTGGTACCTTGGCTTCTTCCCCCAGTGGTACCCTGGCTTCGTACACCCCCCTGGTATCACTTCCGCAGCGTCTTACTGACCCTTAAGACAGACGCCCTTCACCCTCACGGGTCTGTCCCCTTTTCCCCTCGTTCTCCTCCCCTTCCTCTGCCATTTCCCCCTCTTCCATTCGTTCTCGTTTCCTTATCCCATTTCACCCCACCCTCCTCACCAGTCCATCCCCTGCCTCATCCTCCTCTACACCCCTTGTTGTGGCGTCATCTTTTCCACTTCTAATCTTGTCCTTCCTCTTCCCTTCCCTCCATTCGCCTCGCTTCCCTCAACCCTTCCTTCAGACTCTCCCTCCTCGCACTTCCCTCCCTTCCCTCGCTCAACCCTTCCTCCCGCTCCCCTCTTTTCCTTCGTACTCCCCTCCCTTTCCCCTTCCCTTCCTCCACTCCCCTCCCTTCCTCTTCCTCACTCCCCCTCCCTTCCTCCTTCCTCGCCTCCCTCAACCCTTCCCTCCCACTTCCTCTTTCCTCGCACTCCCCCTCCTTTTCCCTCCCTTCCCTCAACCCTTCCCTTTCCTCACACTCCCCCCTTCCCTCCCCTTCCCTCCTTCAACCCTTCCCTCACACCACTCCCCCCCCTCCCCCCCCTCCCCACTTCTCCCCTGCAGGCGCCAGAGATCTCCCCTTTATCGCGGTCTCAGCTCGGAAATTACTTTTGACCCCCCGCCGCCCGCCGCTGGGAGCCGCCCGCAGCACCCATAGCGGCCTGGAACACCAACGCCGGACTGGGGACTCCAATAAAGGTCTCTAACTCAAATAAAAGCCTCAGATCCGCCACGGTATAAAAGTTTAATAAAAGCCGCCAGTTCCAGCATCGGTCAGGGTGTGGTAGGGGTGGAGGGGGAGGGGAGGGTAGGGAAGGTGGGGGAGAGGGAGGGAGGGAAGGGGAAAGAAAAAGAGAGAGGGAAGGGGAAGGAGAGAGAGAAGGATGGGAAGGGACGGGGAGTGGGGAGGAGGGGGTAGGGAAGGGGAGGAGAGGGAGGGAGGAAGGGGAAAGAAAGAGAGAGAGAGAAGGATGGGAGGGAAGCGGAGAGAGAGAGGAAGGAGAAGGAGAGGGAGAGGTAAGGAGAAGGAGAGGGACAGGTAAGGAGATGGAGAGAGATAGGGAAGGGGGTGGTGAAAGAGAGAGAGAGGAAAGGGAAGGAATAGAAAGAGAGAGGGAAGGGGGTGGAGAGAGAGAGGGAAGGGGAAGGAGAGAGAGAGAGAGAAGGGGAGGAGAGAGAGGGAAGGAGAAAGAGGGAAGGGGGCGGAGGAGAGAGAGAGGAAGGGGAAGGAGAAAGAGAGAGGGGAAAGGGAAGGAGAGAGAGAGGGAAGGGAGGGCGGAGGAGAGAGACAGGGGAAGGGCAAGGAGAGAAGAGGGAATGGGGGAAAGAGAGAGGGAAGGAGGAGCGAGAGAGAAGGGGGAGGAGAGAGAGGGAAGGGGAGCGGGGAGAGAGAGGGAAGGTGAGACAGAGGGAAGAAAGGGGTGGGAGGGTGAGAGAAAGGGTTTGGGTGTGGAGAGGGGGGGTCACTGAGGGAGAGGTGGAGTCATGTAAAAAGTCTTATGCTACAGTTGGTGGGTGTTCAATACACTCCTTTCACTCCCCCACATGCCCTTATCCCCCCTCCTCCCTCCCCCTATCCAAAATACCTTTCAAACTACAGGGGGGAAGAGAGAAAGGGAAGCGAGTGGAGTGGAGGGGAGAGCAGGGGAGGGGAGTGGAGGGGAAGGGAGGGAAGCAGAGGGGAGGGGAGGGAAGCAGAGGGGAGGGGGAGCATTAAAAGGAGCAGTTGTATAAGGAAAGGGGGGGGGAGGAAGGGTTCTAAAGGCTTGGATTCTATGGTACGAAGTATCAACTACTTGTAAAAGTCCGCGGTACAACTCACTCTTGGAATAAATTTGCAAGTCTACGAAGATTCGGCAATAAACACATGGAACATGCACACATACATACACACGCACACACACTCACTCACATATTCACCCACACACACACAAACAAACGCACGCACACACATACAAACACACACACACACACACACACACACACACACACACACACACACACACACAAACACACACACACACACACACACACACACAGACACACACACACACTCACTCACATACTCCCTCACACACACACACACATACTCCCTTACACACACACAGAAAAAAAAAGTAAATCAATGAAAAGAAAACAAAAACAACCGCACACAAACACCTAACATCATGATCACACGGAAACTGAACTCCATCACTACAGCAATAAGTCATCTCGTCCGGCCTCGCTCTGGGTCGAAGCCGAACTCCGTAGCGCATTCAACCTCAACATTCTACAGCTGGAGACGCCACACATGCGCTATTCCTTTAACGTGCAATTTTGAGGAAAGAATCCAAAAGTGAAAAGAAGGGGGGAGGGAGGAGAAAGGGGGAGGAAGGAGGGTGGAGGAAGAAGGGAGGAAGGAGGAGGGAGGGAAAGAGAAACAAGGAAGGAGAAGAGAGGAACGAGGAAGGAAAAGGGGGAGAAAGGAAAGAGGAGAGAGGAACGAGGAATGAGGAATGAGGAAGGGAGAGGGAGGAAAGAGGAGAGAGGAACGAGGAAGAAGGAACAAGGAGGGAGAACGAAGGAGCTCAAGAAACAAAAGGTCAGGAGGGAGGGAGGAGGAGGAGGGAGAGGAGGGAGAGAAAGAGAAAAAGGGGTTGAGTACACACACTACTTAAGTACCCGGAAGGAGAGTACATACTCCCTGGGCTCTTTGAAGGAAGGGAGAAACCCTTAGTACCTCATACTTTTTTCCTGGGGACAGAAGGGGGGATACGAAAAGGAGAAAGGAAAATAGAAAGAGTAAAATGGATCTCAAAATTAAGAAATACATATGCAAAAGAAATGAAAAGGGAAAATTGAAAGTAGAATGGATCTCAAAATTAAGAAATGGATATGCAAAAAAGAAAAGAAAAGGAAAATTGGCATCTGCGTTTCTTAATTTTTAGATTAACTTTACTTTCAAAGAAAGGAAAAAGGGAAAATTAAAAGAGTAAAATAAAAATGGAAAGTTTTCGGTCAATGCAAAATTAAGAATGATTTCAAAAGTAGCTGTACACGTCACAATCATGAAAAAATAAACAAATAAAAAAAAATAAACAGACTTGATTTTGACACGAAAACCGGAACAGAAAAGGGGTTTTGAACACGAAGCAAGAACGGTCATCTGAGACAGACGTGGAGGTTTTCCCTTCATAGAAACCCACGAGTAAAAAAAAAAAAAAAAAAAAAAAAAAATCCGAGATACAACACCAAAACACAGCGCGGCGCAAAGAATGAAAAAAGTCTTTGAACACGGACTGGGAATTTTCTTCTTGTAACTTCTTGAAATGGTGTATGTGAGTGGGCGTTATTTCGTGTGCGTTTGTTAGTGGCTCTGCTGGTTTGCCTCGTTTTGTTAGCGTGTTTTGTGTGTGTGTGCGGGGGGGGGGGATAGGTGTGTGTATGTGAAAGAAATTAAAAGAGAGAGAGAGAGAGAGAGAGAGGGAGAGAGAGAGAGAGAGAGAGAGAGAGAGAGAGAGAGAGAGAGAGAGAGAGAGAGAGAGAGAGAGAGAGAGAGAGAGAGAGAGAGAGGAGAGAGAGGGAGAGAGGGAGAGAGGGAGAGAGGGAGAGGAGAGGAGAGGGGAGAGGGAGAGGGAGAGAGAGGAGAGAGAGGGAGAGGGAGAGGGAGAGGGAGAGAGAGGGAGGGAGGGAGGAGAGGAGGGAGGAGGGAGGGAGAGAGAGAGAGAGAGAGAGAGAGAGAGAGAGAGAGAGAGAGAGAGAGAGAGAGAGAGAGAGAGAGAGAGAGAGAGAGAGAGAGAGAGAGAGACAGACAGACAGAGTAATACAGAGAGACAGAGAAAGACAGAAAGACAGAAAGACAGACAGACAGACAGACACACAGACAAAACAAAACAAAGAACCACGCACACAAAGCCAGCGAAGAAACGAATGGCAAGAAACCCCAAGAACCAAACGCTCGGTTCCCCACGCACCGGAGGGGGAGGCGGGGGGAGAGGGGCGGGGGGCGGGGCGAGCCAAACACACGAAATACAAATCTGGGCCCCGACAGGAGCTTGTATGGCGGCCCCTGCTTGAAAGGAGTAAAAACTGGAAGCCAAAATAACTGCGTCGAATGAGGAGTTCAAGTTACGAGCCGGGCCCAGGCGCAGGGGCTAAAATGTTTGTCGTAAAAGTGTATTGAAGAAGAAGGTGGAGACAGAGAGGGGAAGGAGACACAAATTTTCCAACTGCTGAGTGTTGGGCGCACTTTCGATGTTTTTTTCCCTTTCTCTTTAGAGAAAATAAGACTAAAGAAAGAAGAAAAAAAGGAGAAACAATTATATCTACATTAATGCTTTCCACGAGAAAATTACTGATACAGACAGCTTATGAATTAAAGTAAACAATACAGACATCAAAGCAAGCCTATATACCTAACCCAAACCAAACTTAAAGAAACTGAGAAACAAAACAAAACAAAAAACAATGAAACAAAAAAACAATGAAATATATATTTTCCCTCGCCTGTTATTGCAACTGGCATGGTGTGACCGAAGTATAGCGAGGATTTTTTTTTTTTCTCTCTCTCTCTCTTTTGACTCGTTTTCCTGAGGTGTCAGTTCACCCTCGACCCTTCAAGTTGTACCTCCTGATGGGGAAGTACGAGACCCCTTGAGAGGTCGTGCCATCTCGGGCTGGACATTAAGGCACTCGACCCGATGCCATCATCAGGCGAGGCTGGGATACTGGCGCTGGGGACGGGCGCTAGGGTTCTATTCTTGCCTTCTCATCTCTTTTCCCCTTTCTCCCTCTCTTCCCCACTCTTTCATTCATTCCCTCTCCCTCTCTTCCCCTCTCTTTCGCTCATTCCCTCTCCCTGTCTTCCCGTTTATCCTCCCCATTCCCCCAATTTTCCCTTCTCTCCTCTCTCCCCTTTTCCATATCCCCAACTTTCCCTATCTTCCTTTTCCCCCTTTCTCCACTCCTCCCTTTCTCTCTCTCCTTCTCTTTTTCTTTCTCTCTCTCTTCCTCTTCCTCTCTCTCCCCTATCTTCCTCTCCTCTCTACCCCTCTCTTCCTCTCCCTCTCCCTCCCCCTCTCTCTCTCTCTTCCTCTCTTCCCCTCTCTCTCTCTTCCTCTTCCCCTCTCCCACTTCTCTTCCTCTCTCTCTCTCCCCCTCTCCCTCTCTTCCCTTCTCCTCAAACATCTCCCCCAGAGTCAGCGCGAGCCCTGGTTCAGCTGGATCCTCTCCCGGTTTCCCCATTTTCTCACCGGTCTCAAAGCAGCGTCGAGGAGCCATCGCCGCTGGAATTGCCGCACCACGACTTCGCTCAAGGAGGAGGGGAGGAGGAGGAGGAGGAGGAGGGGAGAAGGAAGGGAGGAGGAGGGATGGGGCTGGAGAGGGGGAGGGGAGGAGGGGGGATGGGGCTGGAGAGGGGGAGAGGGGGAAAGGGGGAGGGGAGAAGGCTCTACGGACCCTTAAATATGGGTCGAGCTATGGCACATCGCGACCGGAATAACACTGGGATTTTTCTCCCCAACCCGTTTCTCTTTTTATTCTCACTCATTTTTTTCTATTTACCTTTATCTCTCTCCCTCTCTCCCACACACACTCTCACTCACTCACTCATTCATTTTTCTTCTTCTTCATTCTCTCTTCTTCTACCTTTTTTTAAATTATTATTATTATTTATTTATTATTATTTTTTTTTTTTTTTGGGGGGGGTCTGTGCAGATACTCGAAAATCCTAAATAGAAAGACACACACCGTATGGCACACGAAGGCGGGATGGTGAGGGGTGTCACTGTCCCCCCTCTCCCCTCCCCTTACCCTTTTTTATCAACTCCTCTCCTTCCTCCCTCCCTCCTTACTTTCCCTCCCTTCCCTTCCCCCTTCATCCCCCTCTTTCCTCCCCTCCCTTACCCTCCTTCTCCCTCCTTCCCCCCTCCTTTCGCTCCCCTTCCCCTTCCCCCTTCCCTTTCCCTCCCCCTTCCCCTTCACCCCCCTTCCCCCTTCACCCCCCTTCTTTCCCCTTCCCCCTTCACCCCCTCCACTTCCCCCTTCACCCCCTCCCCTTCCCCCTTCACTCCCCCCTCCTTTCCCTCCCCTCCCCTTCCCCCTTCACCCCCTCCCCCCTCCCAGAAACTTCCCAGGGCCTCGCAGACAAACGGAAAACAAACTCCAAGACAATTTCTCGAGACTGACGATTAGCATAGACACGGTCCTAACAAATGTCTGAATCACTTTTCAAGATGACTTTCCAGAAACTTCACGAACCGAGAGAGAAAATATGTCACCGCATTTGCAAACTACTTTTTTTTTTGTTTTTTTTTTTTGTTTTTTTTTTTACTCCCGAGCTTAATCCTGGGGAAGAACCCGGGGGGAGGGGGAGGGGGGAAGGTGAAGCAACAACGAGAGGAAACGAGGAGGAAGTAGGAAGAGAGGGAGGGAAGTAAGAAGGAAGTAGAGAGGGGGAAGTAGGGAGAGGGAGGGAGAAAGAAAGAGAAAGAAAGAGAAAGAGAGAGAGAGAGAGAGAGAGAGAGAGAGAGAGAGAGAGAGAGAGAGAGAGAGAGAAAGAGAGAGAAACAGTAACATACAGATAGAGAATTCTCCTTCTCTTCTTCTATTATTATTATTACTATTTTTTACTTATTATCCCTATCTTCTACTACTATCTTCCTTTTCTTCTATTTGGATCATTTCCCCTTCTTCTTTTCTTTGGCTAATTTCTTCCTCTCCTTATTCTTCTTCACGTTTTCTTTTCTCTGGCTCTTTTTCCCTTCTTTCTCTCCTAGGGCTATTTCCCCTTCTTATTCTTCTCCATTTTCTTTCCTTCGTTTTCTTGTCTCTGGTCCAATTCCCTTTATTCTTCTTCCTCTTCTCCTTAGCTCATTTCCCCTTCTTCTTCTTCTTGGATCATCTGCTTTCCACGCTGTTTATTCCCCCTTCTTCTCCTTTTCCTTAAATGACTTCTCTGCTTTCCGATTGTTTCCTATCCGCATCTTCTTCTCTCTTGTTTGGCTATTTCCCCCTCTTACCCTTTTTCCTCTTTGGGTTACTTCCCTTCTCCGTTCTTCTTTTCGTCATTTCCCCTTCTGTTCCTTTTTTCTTTTTTTTCTTCTTTTTTTGGTTATCTACCCCCTTCTTTTGATTCTTCCCTATTTCATTCCTCTTTTAATTTATCATTTTGCTTTCGCCGTCATATTATTCCTGGCCATTTCTACTTCTTTTTCTTGGGTTATTCCCCCTTCCATTATTCATGTATTTTGGTAATGCCGCCTTTTCGTTCTTTTGGAAATTTCCCTTTCTATTACTTTTTACCGGTTATTTACTCCCTTTCTTCTCCTTTCGGCTTCTCCCTCTTCTTCTTCATAGGTAACAGCCTTTTTTTTTATCTTATTACCCTCTTTTTTTCTAGAACCCTCCATTCTATTTTCTCGCATTCATCATTTACTGTTGAGTTCTTTATAAGTAGAATAACGAAAGGGAGAGAGAGAGAGAGAGAGAGAGAGAGAGAGAGAGAGAGAGAGAGAGGGAGAGGGAGAGGGAGAGGGAGAGGGAGAGGGAGAGGGAGAGGGAGAGGGAGAGGGAGAGGGAGAGGGAGAGGAGAGGGAGAGGAGAGAGAGAAAGAGAGAGAGAGAGAGAGAGAGAGAGAGAGAGAGGGAGGGGAGAGAGAGAGAGAGAGGAGGAGAGAGAGAGAGAGAGGGGGAGAGAGGGGAGAGGGAAAGAGAGAGAGAGAGAGAGAGAGAGAGAGAGAGAGAGAGAGAGAGAGAGAGAGAGAGAGAGAGAGAGAGAGGAGAGAGAGAGAGAGAGAGAGAGAGAGAGAGAGAGAGAGAGAGAGAGAGAGAGAGAGAGAGAGAGAGAGAGAGAGAGAGAGAGAGAGAGAGAGAGAGAGAGGACGGGAAGAGAGGAGGAGAGCGAGCTGAGAAGCAAGAGGGAGAAGAACACGGCTCCTCGCACTCACCTCGGTCTGGTCCTTGGGGAAGAAGCCGTATATCTTGGGCGTGTCGCAGATTCCGGACTGAAGGACGAAGACGGTGGTGGCGGCGACGGCGGAGTCCTGCAGGGGCGTCGTGAGGCTGACGGAGAGGTCGTAGGCGCCCGTCTGGTTGTACACGTGTTCGACGGCGCCGCGGTCGGTCCGCAGGGGCTCGGAGCCGTCGCCGAAGTCCCAGACGTAGGTGATGTTGCTGCCGTGGTCCACCTGCAACGTGTAGGTCCTGGGGGAGCCGGCGTGGACCGAGCCCTGGAAGGCCACGCCCCTGAGGCCGCTGATGGGCTCCACCACCAGGAGGGACGCGGAGCTCTTCACGGACGACACCCGGTTCTCCGCCAGCACGGACAGCTCCCGCTCGCCCTTGCGGTTGAAGACGTACGAGAACGAGGGCAGCCACGAGCTGGCGTTCTTCGAGTCCATGACCCAGTGGAAGGTGACGTCGTGCGCGGCCTCGGGCGGGGTCACGGTAGCCGTGAGCGAGGTCAGCTTCCCCATGGGGATGATGACCCTGCCGTCTGGCCCCACGCTGCCCTCCACGGCGATCGTCACGGCCTCCAGACGATACTGCACCACCACAATGGCCTCGTCCTGCGGGGAAGGGAAAAGGTCAGCAAGGTTTTTCAAATCCCGCTCCTCATCAGCGCAACAATGGCGGGTCATCACGTGAGGGAGTAACGAGAGCCAGCGCCAAACCGGACTGCAAAGTCCACTCGCTTTAATCATTTCTGATATTCATCTGTCATCTATTCTCATCCAATGCCAGTCTTATCACAGAACCCTTTTCATTAATTTCTAAATCTAATTTTATACAAGACCAAATTAATATTTAACACAACAATATGATTATTAAGTGGGGGAACTTTAAGATAAAAAAGAAACACCGGAAGTTTAGCAATATACATTATGCAGAATATTTAATATAATTCATATACTGCAATGGTTATGTGGATTTAATTATCATACGCGATAATTAATCATAAATTATTCTGCGAGTTTCTAATTAATAGTCATCCTCTTAACATATTCCAGAGGGAAGCCGAAGACGCCGAAACATGGGGAGAGGAAAGGTGGAAAAAGAGAGCGAGAGGAAGAAGGAAAGGCGGGAGGGGGAGAGGGGAGAGATAAATGATTACCAGAATGATACATGAAAATAGACGGACATTTTGCATACCCATCACTCCCCTCCCCTCCCCTCTCCTCCTTTCTCTCTCTCTCTCTCTCTCTCTCTCTCTCTCTCTCTCTCTCTCTCTCTCTCTCTCTCTCTCTCTCTCTCTCTCTCTCTCTCTCTCCACTCTTAACCCTCCCCTCCCCTCCTTTCCTCTCTCTCTCTCCCACACACACATACACTCACATACACATACATAGATACAAATACGCGTTTAACACACTCACGTACACACAGGCAAACAGACTGACAGACACACTCACACAAACTCTCTCTCTCACACACACAAGCACCCACCCACCCACACTAACATACATTATCAAACCATTCAATGCTTGCTGCTCCAATTAATGTTTTAGGAGACAAACATCATAAAACAAAATGAAAAGAAAAGAATAGAAAAAAAAGAGACGATAGGAAAGGCACGAAGAAAATAAGTAAGCGTAGGAGATAAGAAAAGAGATTGCGAGGAAAACGGGACTGGAGAAAAGAGGAAGAGGGGGAGCGAAGAAGAGAGGGGAAATGATAAGAGAAGAGAGAAGCGAGAGAGAACGAAGGGGAAAGACAACGGAGAGAGGAAAGTGCGAAAAAAGGGGAGAGGCAATACAGCATCTTTCAAGGAGCTGTAACCCCTCAGGAGATGAGAAACTGCTTGCCCTTAACCCTTTCCTACTGCTACTGCTGCTGGAGGAGGAAGAGGGAGGAGGAGGAGGTGGAGAAAGGGGAGGGGGAGGGGGGAGGGCTAGGATGGGGAGGGAGAGGGAGAGGGATTGGGATAGGGATAGGGAGAGGGGAGGGAGGAGGAGGAGGAAGAAGAAAAAGAAGAAATCGATGAGGAAGAGGAGAAGAGGGAGGAGGAGGAGGGAGGTAGAGAAAGGGTAGGGCTAGAAAGGGGAGGAGGAGGAGGAGGAAAACGAAGAAGAGGAGGCGGGCAAAGAGAAGGAGGAGGAGGAAGGGGAGATGGAGGAAGGGGAGGAGGAGGAGAAGGAAGACGAGGAAGAGGGGGGGAAGAAGAAGGGGAGGGGGTATAGGGGAGGAGAAGCAGAGAAGTAGAAGGAAGAAAATGAAGATGAAGGGAGAAAAAGGAGAAGGAGGAGGAGGAAGAAGAGGAGTAGGATGATGGTGAGTTGAAGAAGGAGAAGAAACAGAAGAAGTAGAAAAAATAGAAGAAGGAGAAGTAGGGTGGGGATAAGGAGAAGGATAAGAAGAAAGAGAAAGTAGAGAACTAGAAGGAGGTGAAGGAGAAAAAGAAGCTGGAAAGGGACCTCAAAGCCTACTGCCCCCCCTCCCCCCGTTACCTAAACCCTGCCTCTCTTTCCCCTTGCCTCTGGTTTATCAACTTCCTTATAGACATTTTTGGAAAACAGAAACTTCCTTATAGAATTATTTTTGGAAAACAGAGCGACTTTTTTGTCTTATGGGAGAGGTTGATAAGAAAAAAAACAACATCTTTTTTGGTTTAAGTTTATTTATATATT
>NC_091559.1:38133242-38138242 GCF_042767895.1 Penaeus vannamei | reverse complement strand
TCAATTCACGGCATACATTTTTGCACAAATGAGTTAAACGAACGAGAGAGAGAGAGAGAGAGAGAGAGAGAGAGAGAGAGAGAGAGAGAGAGAGAGAGAGAGAGAGAGAGAGAGAGAGAGAGAGAGAGAGAGAGAGAGAGAGAGAGAGACAGACAGACAGACAGAGAGAGAGAGAGAGAGAGAGAGAGAGAGAGAGAGAGAGAGAGAGAGAGAGAGAGAGAGAGAGAGAGAGAGAGAGAGAGACAGAGAGACAGAGAGAGAGAGAGAGAGAGAGAGAGAGAGAGAGAGAGAGAGAGAGAGAGAGAGAGAGAGAGAGAGAGACAGACAGAAGAAAAGAGAGAAAGAATACATGTAAAAGAGAGAGAGAATATATGTACAGATACATTCTCTCTCTCTCTCTCTCTCTCTCTCTCTCTCTCTCTCTCTCTCTCTCTCTATATATATATATATATATATATATATATATATATATATATATATATATATATATATATATATATATATATATATAAGATAAAGTAGTAATAGACTGAATAGCAATATAAGGAAGGAGACATCAACACTTTCCAAGATGATATAATCTGTCGCAAAGCAAAGCAGAAAACACCTAAAAATAAACCAACCAAGATATCCCTTTCCAACAGCAACAAATAAACACAAATAAACCGATAAACATGTAAACAAAAACAAATCAAATCCCCTACAACAACAGCAGCAACAACAATAACAACAAAAATATACACACATAAGAAATAAGAATACTACGCGAGGTTATCAGTGCCACATCCCGGCCCACACCCAGCCGCAAAGACCACACCGCTGACCAAATATAAAGGAAAACGGTGCCAGTGCCCATCTATCCCCAAAAATTCACACGGCCAGACAGCAATTCTACAAAAAAAGAGGGAAAAAAAGAATCTATAATCAACTCTAAAGTGTAGGTCCCGTAAGGGCCATTTTTATATCCGAAACCCAGATAAAAGAGACTTTCCCGAACATCGCGCTTTGGGTCCAAAATAACGGATCAACTCAAAAGTAGTAAATCGCTAAACCGAAGCTCCTTTTGGATGGGGGGTTGGGGGGTTGGAGGGGAGTGGGGTAGAGGAAGGAAGGAAGGGGGAGGGGGAGGGGAGTTGGAGTCCGGAGGCGGTCGAGTTTAGTCCTTCTTGACCTTTTACAAAGGGTTCAAAATCCCGTGAAGGCGAATGAGAAACAAGAAACTAAAAAAAAGTGAGAAAAAAAGTAAAGTATCCCTTTAGCACGTACAGCCGAGGAGAATAAGGGTCACAATCCTCCAATAGGACGGGGGAGTGCCGTGGAAGGGAGAGCGAGGACAAGAGAGCGAGAAAAGGGAGCCAGAGAGAGGCCGAGACATAAATCCCTAAGCGACGCAATAATATCTCTCATAATATGTAACCTTAGTTGGGCCTTCACAACTCCGATTTTAAACCTTATTTCTATCCGACCCGAGGGAGGCGGAGCGGGCCATTTTGGGCTCTACGGCGCACGGTATCCAGAGGTCATTTTGGTTTGCCACTCCTTGATGAAGACGGCCTTTCCCCCAAATCTCTCTCTTTCTCTCTGTCTCTCTTTCTCTCTCTCTTACTCTGTCTGTCTGTCTCTCTATCTCTCTTTCTCTTTCTCTCTCTCTTTCTCACACAATTTTATGTCCCGTCTCTGTGTCTTTGTTTGTCAGTCATTCAGTCTGTCTACCTTTCTGTCTTTCTCTTTATTTTTATGCTCATCATTCTTTTTCATTCACTGGTTCTTCTATTTTTGGTCTCTGTTTCTGCCTGTTTCTCTATACATCTGTCTCTCAGTTTTTTCCCATTCTCTGTCTGTCTGTCTGCCTGCCTGCCTGCCTGCCTGCCTGCCTGCCTGCCTGCCTGCCTGCCTGCCTGTCTGTCTGTCTGTCCGTCTGTCTGTCCGTCTGTCTGTCCGCCTGTTTCTCTGTCTGCCTGTCTGCCTCTTCCTTTCTCCCTTTCTCTCCATTTAACTCCCTCCTCCTCTCCCTCTCTCTTTCTCTCTCCCTCTCTCTCTCTGGACAGCAAAGTATATTGGACTGTATTTTCATCTTTCCAAAGAGATAAAAAAAGAGCAAGACAAGGAAGGACAAGAAAGACATAAAGAAAGAAGAGAAAAGAGAGACAGAGACAAAGTTAGAAAAAAAAGGTGTCCTTGAAGCACTTAGGCTAATGAAAACAAGTATGAAACGGGGAGTGAAGCCACCGCCTTGAATGAAGCACAACATCTTTAGATATAGTGAGCATGGAGGGAACTTAAGAAAGTATATTGCATTAGCCAAATTAGCTCAGCAGCTCCTCCTCCTCCTCCTATTCCTCTTCCTCCTCTTCTCCGATCTAAGCCCTTGGCCCACACAGCTCTCTCACGGTCTCTCTCTTTCGCTCTTCCGCTGGCTTCTCTCTCTCGCTCTTCCGCTCGCTTTTCACTCTCTCTTTCTCTTTCTCTCTCTCTCTCTCTCTCTCTCTCTCTCTCTCTCTCTCTCTCTCTCTCTCTCTCTCTCTCTCTCTCTCTCTCTCTCGTCTCTCTCCGCTCGCTTCTCTCTCTCTCTTTCTTTCTCCTTCCCTCTCTCTTTTTTTTCTCTCTCTCCTCACTCGCCCTCTCCTTCTCTCTCTCTCTCCTTCTCATTGTCTCTCTTCCTTTTCTCTCTCTCTCCTCGCTCGCCCCTCTTTCTCTCTCTCTCTTTCTCGTTCACTCTCCCTCTCTCCTTCACTCTCCTCTCTCTCTCACCTTCTTTCACCCTCTCCGCCTCTCCCCAATCTCACCCACCTCGTTCTCCCCTCCTCCCTCTCACTCTTTCCTCCACCCTTTTCCCTTTGTCTTCGTTCGCTCTGTCTGGCCCGTGCATTCCGAAGCGATCTTAACCTAATAAGTAAGTCATCCAATATCTTCCAATATCATTATCTTTTATCTCTCGATAATTCACCTAACCGTTAACCCAATAAACAACAGTAATAAACACGACGTATCAATTTTCGTTAATAATTTTACGTAGAGCAATAATACTACTCCCTCCCCCTGACCATCTCCCCCCCTCCCCATTCGGTATTTCCACTCGGGAATACTAATAACTTCATGGCGAACTTCGGGGACAAAGGGGCGTGAGGAGTGAGGAGTGAGAGGAGTGAGAGGAGTGAGTGTTGGTGCATCTACGGCACGGCGGGGCTGTCTCGCGGGCGTGTGGGTTGGCGTGGGTGTGTTTGTGTGTGCTGGTTTTGGGGGTTGTGGGGGGAGGGATGTGTGTGGGGGTTGTGTGTGTGGGGGGAGGAGAGTTGTGTGTGTGTGTGGGGGGGAAGGTTGTGTATGTGTAGGGGGCTTTGTTGGGGAGTTGTATGTGTTTGTGTGGGTGGGGGGGGGTTGTGTGTGTGTCTGAGGGGCTTGTGTGAGGGTGAATGGAGTGTGTTTGTGTTAGCGTTTGCGTGTACGTTTAAGACAGGTGCGGAAGATAATAGGTAAGAAAAAAAATAAAAATAAATAAATAATATAAACAATACACATATCTATCTATCCTTTTCTATATCCATCTATGGCCCACATACGGCTTACCCTTTCCCCCTTCCCTCTTCACCTTCGCCTTTACCCCCTCTCTGCCCCCTCATATCCCCCTTTACCTCCATCCACTGCCCCCTTCTCCTCCCTCACCCCCTAACCTCCTCCTCCATACCTTCCCACCCCTCCCTCCCTCCTCCCCCCCCTCCTTCTTCCTCCCAACCCCCCATCTGAACCATCCCCTCCTCCTCCCCCTACCCATCACCCCCCTCCCCACTCCTGACGATCCCCAACAGCCCTAATCCTCAACGCAAGGGCGGGGGCAGGGGGGGGGACAAGGGGAGGGGGGAACCAAATATTTTACCCTCCCTTCCCTAACCCCAATGTTCGTTGGTTTGGAGAAGAAATTAGGAAACAAAAAAAGTTAAAACAAAAAAGAAGAAAAGAAAGAAAGAAAACAGAAAAGGAAAAGAAAGTAAAGATGAAAAAGAAAAAAAAATCTTGCCAAAAGAACTTCGAGGAAAATGACTCGAGAGATGGGGATAGTGGGGGAGAGAAGGATATGGGGGGGGAGGAGTATGAGGGTGGTAGGGGTGGGGAGTGAGGGTGAAAAGGATGGGTGAGGGTGGGGGGTGGGGGAGTTTTAGAAGCCTCAAGCGACGCATATTTCTCTATTGTAAAATTCCAATCTGAATCAAATGGATCGGTGCCTATTGTTGATATTGATACTGGGATTTGGGCAAAAGCAATAATCACAGACTATTGGTCGTCGTCCCCCCCCCCTCTCTCTCTCTCTCTCTCTCTCTTTCCCTCTCCCTCTCATTCTAATCTCTGACTCTCTCTTTCTTTCATTCTATTCTCTCTCTCTCAGTTGGATAAAAAAATCAGCTGCCTTGCAACATCCGATGAATGTAGAAAGCAGCAGTCCTGGAACATCTGATGGATACAGACCCAGCTGCCCAGTAATATTTAATAGCTCCAGAATCCATCTATCCGTCAACATAACGTGTGTATAGAACCCAGCTGCCAATGTAAATTTTCACGCGTACTGGATGTTACTCTACAATATCTGATGGCTATGGAATCCAGCTTCCCTGCAACATCTGATGGTTATAGAACCTAGAGTTCCTGCAATATCTGATGGGCATAAAGACCAACTGTCCTGCAACACCTGACTTAAGATCTGGGTTCAGTCCATCACCTCCATCAGACCATGCGCTCAGCAACCTCACGGAGGACAAACCAGTGCGGGTTATTGCAAAATGCAGCACGTGAGATTGAGCAAATGATGTACAAATTGCAACAACGAATAACACGGCAACTCAAGCAAAGCATATCCGCAGCATAAGTCATGCATTCTTTGTCGCGCGATAAGTCAGCGCGATATGAACATCATACAGTCATGTAGTCCTTTAAATAAGTAAAAGGTTCAGCCAGGTTGGATGGGATGAGAAGGGAGAGACAAGAGGAGGGAAGGATTTAATAAGAAA
>NC_091559.1:38125742-38130742 GCF_042767895.1 Penaeus vannamei | reverse complement strand
AGAGAAAGAGAAAGAAAGAGACAGAGACAGAAAGAGAGAGAGAGAGAGAGAGCGAAAGAACAAAGTGAATCAATATCGGCCTGAACTATGTATGGTGGATATTTTTAGGCCACGGCTGCCCACGTGGACGGAGTTTCGAGTTCTGAATTATGAATAATGGTTAGTCCTTAGAGTGCTGTGCACAGAACTCTATCTCTCCTTCCCTGCCAATAAGAAAAAATGCTTACAGAACTCTCTCTCTATGTGTGTGTGTGTGTGTGTGTGTGTGTGTGTGTGTGTGTGTGTGTGTGTGTGTGTGTGTGTGTGTGTGTGTGTGTGTGTGTGTGTGTGTGTGTGTGTGTCTCCCTCACTCCCTTCCTCCCTCCCTCCCTCCCTCTCTCCTTCTCTCCCCCTCCCTCCCTCCCTCCCATCCCTTCCCTCCCTCTATCCCTCCCTCCCTTCCCCTCCCTCTCTCCCACACGCACACACGAACAATTCCTTTCGGCGTGTTACCTGTCCTGAAAAGACATCACACGGTACACAACAACGGACCTCGATCTTCCCCTTAATTATCTAAATCCACCTTGTCACTCTCTATGTGTACGCTACTACGACTTCTCCCCCATTCTACGCTCATGGCGTGACACGAATGACACACTCTACGCATGACACTTTTTATACATATATATATATATATTTCAGTTTTTAAGTATGTGTGTATATATACTTTTTATTGCTGCCGCTATATGTGTGTAGGATGACATGGGCGTGGTCGAAAGGTTACGTGGGAGGGGTCTGAGGGGGAGAGGGGGGGGTGGAAGGGGAAGAAGAGGGGGCGGATGAGGGGAGGGGGAAGGGAGGGGAGAGGGGGTGGAAGGGGAAGAAGAGGGGGCGGATGAGGGGAGGGGAAGGGAGGGGAGGGGCGAAGGAGGAGGAGGAGGGGGGCAGGAGGAGGAGGAGAAGAAGAGGAGGAGGAAAAGAAGAAGAAGAAAGCGGAAGAGAATGGAGGAGGAAGAGAAGGAGAAGAAGGAGGAGGAGGAGAAGAAAGCGGAGAAGAAGCGGAGGAGAATGGAGGAGGAGGAGGAGGAAGAGGAGGAAAAGAAGAAGAAAAAGAAGGAGAGAAAGGGTGAAACGAAAAAGGGAGAAATAATGGAGCAGAGGCGTAGATTGGAGAGGAACGAGGAAGTATATGAAAAGCAAAGCAAAGAAAAAAAATCTGAAACTGGGAGAACATTCAATCAATATTAACGACACGAAGAAACAATCGCACAAGCAAAGAAAAATGTAAAGAAATAACAAAAAGAAAAAATACACCAAGTAGAAGAACAAAATAAATACATAAATAAAAGGAAACTGGAAGCAGAGGCAGCAATGTGGGCAGAGGTGGTGGCAGGAACACCCCCTTATCCCCCTTCCCCCTTCCCCAAACCCCTTTCCCCTTCCTCTCCCACAACCCCCTCTTCCTCACCTCCCTGCCCCAACCCCCCTTCCACCTCCTCCCTTCCCCTCTTCCTCACCTCCCTCCCTCAACCCCCCTTCCCCACTTCCTCTCCCCCCTCCCCCTCCCCCAACCCCCCACCACCTGGTATGGATTATGTGGAGCAGCATTGGTCACACCGGACAAAGCCACAGCAGGCGGGGCGCGAACAGTTGCAGCCATCTCGCCCCCCCTCACCTCCCCCCACGCCACCAACACGGGCGGCACACCACTATTACATACAAAACCCATTCAAGACCCCCCATCCCATTCTTCTCCTTTCTTCTTTCTCCCCTTCTCCTTTTCCCCTTCTTCTGTTGATTCCTTCCCCTCTACTTCCTTCTTCTTGGTCTCTCTTTTTTTTATTGTGTATCTTCTTATCTTCGTTTTCTCCCCTTTCGTGACCTTTTTTCCTTTCCTTTTTCCTTCTTTTCTTTTCTTCGTTCCCTTTGGAGATCTCCCCTCAGACCCCTCCTCCTCCCTTTGGCTCTCTTTCCACATCCTTTCCTACCCTTTGAAGACTTCCCTTAAGAAACCCTTCTCTCTTCTCCCTTTTCTCATTTTCATAAACCTTCCTCCCTTTACTCACTTTCACCTCCTCCTCCTTTTCCCATCTTCATTCCACCTCATTTCTCCCTTTTCCTCACTTTTTATCTCCCTTTCTTTCATTTTCATTCTACTTCCTCTCTCCCTTCACCTCCACCTCCTTCTCCCCTTTACATAAACCTTTCTCCCTTTCCTCACTTTCACCTCCCCCTCCTTTTCCCCCTCTTCATTCCACCTCCTTTCTCCCTTTCACCTCCCCTACTCCAATTTCATTCCACATCCTTTCTCCCTTTCCTCACTTTCACCGCCCCCTCCTCCCATTCTCCCCCCCCCTTTCTCCCATTAACCCCCACCCTCACCCCCCCATTCCCAGGAAGTCACTCATCGGCACACATATAACATGATCAATCCTGGTCAACCAATTTTTGCAACCAGGTCGTGCTTTCCTCGCAAATGACATCTTGCAGGTCACTCGCAGGTCACTTGCAAGGGAGAAAAAAAATGGTTCTTGTTGATTTTGCACGACAGATCGACATGACTTCGGCGGGTAAGTTGCAGAATCTGGTTGAAGGATTGCAAATTGAGGCTGGGAAACCGGTGGGTTAGAAAGTGGAGCAGTGCTGGCGGGCTGGCGAGTGGGCCGGAAGACTGGTGGGCTGGTAGGAGGGCTGGGGAGCTGGTGGGCTAGAGAACTGCAGGATTGGTGGGCTGAAGCGTTGAGGGATGGCGGGCTGCACAGCTAGTGGGTCGGAGGGCTAGAGGGCTGGTGGGCTGGAAAGGTGAATAGCTGAAGGGCTGGTGGGCTAGAGAACTGCAGGGCTGGAGAGCTGGTGGGCCGAAAGACCGGTGGGCCGTATGACCGGTGAGCTAGTGAGCTAAGTGAGCTGCAGGCCAGGTTAGCTGCAGACCTCGAGAGCTGGTGTGCAGGAGGGCTGGTGGGCCGGAGGTTGGCCCAGGTCAAACGGTGGGCTGCCGCACCAGGACGGGGGCTCCCTTCCCGGAAAACTACCCACCGCCGAGCCATAAATCTTACACTTCCCTTCATCAGCGAGTCGTAATTCACACTAATGCCAGGACGGAGTGAGAAATGCTTTTGTTCAACTTTTTTTTTTTTTCTTCTTTTATGCTTGCTCCCTGTACATCCGCGTTCTGATTGCAATTTTCTTGACCGTCAGTTTATTGCTTTGATCAACATTATGCTGGTAAACACGACACTGAGAGGCGAACACGGTAGATACAACAATATCATTGGCGTTAAGAATCATAATAACGAAAAATAATGAAAATAGTAATAATGATCACTACTACTACTACTACTACTACTACTATTACTATTACTAATACTATTACTACTGCTATTACTATTACCAATACTATTACTACTACTACTACTACTACTAGATAAGTAAAATGATAATAAAAGTGGTAATAATGGTGATGATTGCTGCTGCTACTACTGATGCTGCTGACGACTGCAATAACAATAATGTTAACAACAACCATTGATAATAACAAATCATCAACAACAATAATAATGATAATAATGACGATGATAACAATAATAAAGATAAAGATGATTATAACGATATAATGATAGCAATAACAATAACGCTAATAACAAGAACAACACCACAACGACACATTCTATCTTCATCATTTTTTTCGTCCCACTTTGATTTACTTTGTACCCAAGAGAGAAAGAAAAAGGGGGGGGGGTAATAATAATAATAATAATAATAAAAAAATCTACACTCGAAACAACCGTCTATTTCCTAATTCCTGAAACAGAAGCACCAAATGCTAGATTAAGTCGGTGAAAGACCAAGAGGGGGAAATCTTTCAGCTCTAGGTCTGGCGGGCAGGAGAAAATAGCAGACCGGAGCAGACTACGGCCCAATCTCTGGGAACAAGAAACAATAAAACCGTCTAAGTCATTATGTGAGAAGGAATGGGGTACGAGGTCTCTCTCTCTCCCTCTCTCGCTTTTTCTGTTTCTCTTGGTTTCTTTCTTTTTCTCGGGCTCTTTCTCTCTATCTCTCTTTCTTTTTCTCGGGCTCTTTCTTTCTTTCTTTTCCTCGGTCTCTTTCTCTCTCTGTTTATCTCTATCTCTACCACTCTTTTCTTTCCTCCCCCCTTTCCCTTTTCTTCTTCTTCCCTCTCTGTCTGTGTCTGTCTCTCTCTTTCAGTCTGCCTCCCTCCTTCCCTGTCCCCCCATTCCCCTACATCCCAGTCGGAAACCGCATCCCCTGAAAGACAGACAGACACCATAACGGACGCCCAAAAAAGGTGCTCCCCTCTCTTTCGTCGCGCAACATTCGCAAGATCCGCATTTGCATTCGTCTCTCGACCGAGCGGAAGCGAAGCCGCCGCAGCAGTAACGGCCTCCGGCGACATAAACACCGCCGGCGGAGATCAGCAACGAGCGGCAGAGGCATCCCGCAGCCTCCGCCAGACTGCTGAGGCGACGCTACATCAGCAGCAATAGCGGCATGTTGATGACAGTGAAGCTCCGGCAAGCCACGCCTGGACTCGTCAGCTGACACAGTAAAGCCTCTGGATCTCATTAAGTGTCCGTTTAATATCATCTGGGGAGCCTGCTGTAATATGCCGAGGCCGTGTCCTATCGGCACTGCCCGGCGCGCGTGACTGCTGGCTGCCACTGATGCCGCCGGAGGGTGCCACTGCCTCGCGTCGCCTGCCTCGCTGGATACCCTGTGGCAGATGGTCTTGCTTCGACGCTTGCTTCGGACGCCGCGGTGGGCGGGCGGACGGGCGGACGGGGCGCGGACATGTGGCCGCCGCTGCGAGACCTGGTTGTGACGGCGTCTCGTGGTGCTGCTTTTTAAGATGTAAATGATTTAGCTTGGCTGACGTGTGCTTTCATGCGTGGTCTGTGCAGTACATACATATAAAGACGTGTGTATATATGTGTGTGTGTATATATATATATATATATATATATATATATATATATATATATATATCAAATAATATTAGA
>NC_091559.1:38107472-38112742 GCF_042767895.1 Penaeus vannamei | reverse complement strand
GGGGGGGGGAAGGGGTAGGGGAGGAAGGGGGGGGGGGGGGAGGAAAGGGGGGAAGGGAAGGAGGAAGAGCAGGGTGAGGAGAGGAAGGTGATAGACAGGACACGGATAGGAAGGGTAGGGGGAAGAAGGGAGTTAGGAGGAGGAGAAGAAGGGAGTTGGGAAGGCAAGAAGAGGGCAAGGAAGGAGAAGGGAAGAGGAGGACAAGGAAGGAGAAGGGAAGAGATGGAAGGGTAAGAAAGGAGAGAACAAGAATGGCAGGGGGAGAAAAGGGTGTGAGGAGGAAGGGAGGAAGGGAGGAAGGAGAAGGACGCGAATGGCACGGGGAGGAAAGAAAAGGGGATGAAGGGAGGGAGTAAGAAAGACGGGGCGGAAGAGAAAGGTAAAAAGGGCAAGTAAAGGTCTAAGATCTTTGGGGAAGAAGAGGAGGGAAGCTGATAAAAAATGGTGCAATAAGAAGAGAGGGGAAGGAAATACCGAAAGAACTAATGCATCAGTAAAATTGATATCAAATATATGAACAAGAGAAAAAAGAACAACAAGAACAACAGAAACGATGACAATAATACAAATATAAGAGAAAGAGAAAAACAGCAACATCAGTAATAATAATCAGTGGAAATACTAATAGTGCATTTCAAATAACAATCATTATCATGATTATTATCATCATAAAAAAGTTATGCCCTTTTTACAAACTGTCTTTCCTACACAGATAAAGAGACAGAGATAGACAGTCATATTGCGAGAGAGAAGAAAAGAGAAGAGAAGAGAAAGAGAAAGAGAAAGTGAAAGAAAGAGAAAGAGAAAAAGAAAAAGAAAAAAAGAGAAAGAGAAGAGAAGAGAAGAGAGATGCTGGAAGGGCGTGATCAGGGGCGCGAGGGGTCACCCGATGGCCTCGTGTTCAGCCGGTCTCATGTGTGCTCGGGTGTTTTGGTCTCGTCAAGGTCACCGGGCGAAGAGGTCACACAGCCTGACTTGGGTGCGTCAGACTCGAACGGTAACCCTTTTTTCCCCCCAAAGATCAGGACATTCAGGCGTCACCCGCGGACAAGGCCACCCGGACACATGGGACAACAAAACGCACTTTGCGAGCCGTAGAAGCGAACCAGAAACTGACCCATTGCCACGAGAGATCAATCTTGCAAGAAAGACTTCTATGGGAGGGAGAGAGAGAAAGAGGGAAAAGGAAGAAGTGGAGGCAAGCACATTAACCGAGACCCCTCCCCCCATCCCCTCGCCCCCAAACAACACACTCGAACGCTTCAGAAGCTACACGCCCGCTTCATAAGTATTCAGAACATGACTTAACGCTTCATGAGCGAGCAAGATCACGATTTTTGGGGCCCCGTGATGTTGCTTTGGCATATTTGGAAGCGGAGATTTACGGGTTAAATACAAGCATATGCAGCACGTTTATGCCTGTGGTTCGGGTGTGTGTGTGTGTGTGAAAGAGAAAGAGAGAGAGAGAGAGAGAGAGAGAGAGGGGGGGGGGGGGGGGGGGGGTGATTAAGAGAGAAAAAAATAGAGAGAGAGTGAGTGAGTGATTAAGAGAGAAAAAAAGGTGATATATATATAGAGAGAGAGAGTGATTAACAGAGAGAGAAAAAAATAGAGAGAGAGTGATTAAGAGAGAGAAAAAAATAGAGAGAGAGTGATACATATATATAGAGAGAGTGATTAAGAGAGAGAAAAAAATAGAGAGCAAGATAAAACCCAAGGTTCGGGTGTGTGTGTGAAAAAAGAGAGAAAGAGAGAGAGAGAGAGAGAGACAGAGAGAGAGAGAGAGAGAGAGAGAGAGAGAGAGTGAGAAAAATAGAGAGTGATATAAATATATATATAGAGAGAGAAAAAAAATAGAGAGAGATTGATATATATAGAGAGAGAGTGATTAGGAGAGAGAAAAAAAAATAGAGAGACAGGGAGGGAGACCAAGATAAAACCCAAGACATGGAACCCAAGAAAAAAAGGAAAGGTTCACACATCCAAAACACAGACACTTTCTTTACAACCTCTCCCCCCCCCAACTCCCCAACCACACCTCATACCCCCATCCCTCTATCAATGACTCCAAACCCTCCCCACCAACCCCACACATATACCTGGCAACCCTCTACCCCTCTAAAAATAAATTAAGAAAGAAAGAGAGAAAGGGGAGAAAGAAAGAAAGCGGGGAGAAAGAAAGAGAGATGGGAAAGAAAGAAAGGAGAAAAGAAAAAAGAAAAGAAAAAGAAAAGAAAACAGAAAAAAAAAGAAAAGAAGGGAAAAAGAAAGAAAGAAGGAAAGAGAAAAAAAAAAAGAAAAGAAAGAGACAAAAAGAGACGAAAAGAATAAGAAAGAAGAAAAGAAATAAAGAGACGAGAAAAAACGAAAAAAGAAAAAAAGAAAAGAAATAAAAAATAAAAAAAATAAAAAAAGAAAGAAGGAAAAAAACAAAAAAAAAAGAAGAGACAAAAAGAGAGACGATAACGACCAACCCGGAAGCCGCGCAGACGAACACACACACACACACACACACACACACACCCACAAACGCCAAACTTAAAACGCCGCCCGATTTACTGACACCGCAAACACCGTCGGCCGAAAAGACACTCGCCGAGGACACACACGAAGTCGTCTCGCTGAATACCAAAGAGGGGAGGCTTGGTGGGGGTTCGGTGGTGGGGGGTGGGGGTAGGAGGGAGGGGAGGGGGTTGGAGGGGAGAAAGCTGGGGGGGCAGAAGGAGGGGGATGGAGGAGGTATGACTGGGGGATATAAGTGAGGGGTGGTGGCGGAGGGTGATAGAGAAGGAGGAAGATGGTGGAGGGGGATGAAGGGAGGGGGAAGATGGTCAGGGGATGAGGGGAGGTACAAGGAGGGAGGAAAGATGAGGAGTAAGGTAGTGGGATAAGGGGGGTAGAGGGGAGGTGGCAGGGTGGGGGTAAAAGGGAGGGGTGGTGTTGGAGGGGGAGAGGGAGGGCGTGAGGGAAGGAGCAAGGGGAGGAGAGGAGAGGGTAAGGTAAAGGTGGAGGAGGGGGGGGGAGTAGGGAAGGGGTGGGAAAGATTTACACAGAGGAAATGAAGAAGTAGAGCATGGAACAGGTGGAAAAAGGGAGAAAGGAGGAGAAGGAAGAGGAGGGATAGAGGGAAACAGGGAGTGAAAGGAAAGAGATAGGGGGAGAGGGAGGAAGAGTAAAGGGAAAGATGGGAGAAAGAAAGAGAGAAGTAAGCAGAGGAATGGGAGATGAAAGAAGAGAGTAAAGCGAGGAGGGAAAGAGGAGGGGAGAGCGGAAGGAGAAAAAAAAAAAAAAAAAAAAAAAAAAAAAAAAAAAAAAAAAAAAAAGGAGAGTAAAGGAGGGAAAAAAGGGAAAGGGAAGGAGGAGAGGAGAAAGATGGAAGGGGGGAGGGTAAAAGAATTGGAGGAGGAGGAGGAAGAAAGGGAGAAAGGAGGGGAGGGAAGAGAACTCCTCCAGGTTTGCTATCAGGGGAATTCAGACCGTGAGCCTCCGTATCCTTTCCGGACGTTGAGCGGAATCACAATGAACCAAAAGGACCATGCTTTTTTGGGGGAGGAAAAGGAGGAGGAGGAAGAGTAGAAACAGGAAGGAGGAAGGGAAAGAAAGGAAGAGAAGGGAGGAAAATAAAAGAAGAGGAGGAAGAAGAAAAGAAGAGGAGGAAAAGAAAAAGAAGGGGGAGGAGGAAGGAGGAAGAAAAAATAGAAGGAAGGAAGAAGAAAAAAATAAAGAAGGAGGGAGAAGGAAAGAAGAGCAGGAAATGAAGAAAACTTTTAAAGTCGTCGAGATTGAAGAAAAAGAGGAGGAGGAAGAAAAAGAGGAGGAGGAGGAAGAAGAAGAGGAGGAGGAGGAAGAAGAAGAAGAGGAGGAGGAGGAAGAAGAAGAGGAGGAGGAGGAAGAAGAAAAAGAAGAGGAGGAGGAAGAAGAAAAAGAAGAAGAAGAAGAGGAGGAGGAAGAAGAAGAGGAGGAGGAGGAGGAATGCTGCTGATGATCAGAATTGCATCGGTCTTCCCGCCGATGCCTTTTTAATACCGCTCCCACCATCACTTTTTTCTTTCTTTCTTCCTTTTTTTATCAAGAGCGCTAGAGGCACCGCCGCTAGTTTTAAAGCCAGCTCGCGTTACTTTTCAAAAGAATGGGAGATGACTTTTATGCATCGAAGTTCTGTAGCGCATTGCGGTGTTGCCAATGCAGTGCAGTGCTTTACAGGCTGTGTCTTCATTTTGTATCTCTTCTCTCCCCTCAATCAATTATGTTCCTGTATGGTTCTGATGTAAACTCGGTAATTCATTTTAACTGTTGATTTTCACTTATTGTTGTAGTAAAAAGAAAAAAAAATGTAAACACGAAATAATTAGAATTCATTTTAGACCTGCGGGCTCAAAGCGGAGTAGAGATTAAAGTTTTGAAAAGTAAAAAAAAAACTGATGATGTACTGTTTCGCGGAAAATCTACAAGAAACAGAAGTAAAAATGATTCTAATAAGGATTAAAAAAGGAAAAAAAAACTTAAATAACTTTTAATGAACCCAGAACTTTGATATGTCTTGAAAACGAATAGAAAATTAAGATGAGGTACATAATCCATTAGTTTCCATTAAACCCACGTGTGTAGAATCCGAAAAAAACAGCGGGTTTGTTCCTCAGAAAATTTACTTCAAATCCTTATAAAAAAAATCTACGTCTTTGATTCCTTACGTCTGTTCTTCGTAACAAAAAAATATGTTATTGTTTTTTATAGTAATTAAAAAGGCTCTTGTGTCTTGAACTGAACAGTTTCTTCTCTATTTGTTTGGGAAAATTAAGTCAACAAAATGTGTAAGTTTACAGCAGTCTCATTCCCCTGGTAGCATTTTTGTATTTATTTCGTACCATTTATGGTATTTCGAGAGAAAAATAAAATCTAAACACATTCAACCCTTTCGTAGAATGTTTCTCTAAAACTTCGGTCTATAGTAACTTGGAACATTACTAAAAATAGAGAGAAAAAAGTTTCTGGAACAGTTTATGAAACCTGAACTTAATTGTTTATTTAATTCCAGAAAAAAGGAACACGTGGCAGTACCATTAATCCACAATGGTACTCGAGTCAGCCGGTACTGCCGCTGCTTTAAGAGTGATGATGATGGTGAAGATGATGGTGATGACTGATAATTGATGATGATGATGGTGGTGATGGTGATGACTGATAATTGATGATGATGGTGATGGTTATGGTGGTGGTGGTGATGATAGTGGTGGTGGTGTTGATAATAATGGTGGTGATGGTGATGATGA
>NC_091559.1:38097472-38102472 GCF_042767895.1 Penaeus vannamei | reverse complement strand
TAGGGAAGGAAGAGGGTTGAGAGAGAGAGGGAAGGAGAGAAGAGGAAGGAGTAGAGGGAGAGGAGGAGAGAGAGAGATAAATAAATATATACATAAATACATAAATGAATAAATAAATAAATAAATACATAAATGAATAAATAAATAAATAAATAAATAGATAGATAAATAAATAAATAAATAAATAAATAAATAAAGAAAGAAAGAAAGAAAGGAAGAAAGAAAGAAAGAAGTAAAGAAAGATAGAAAGAAAGAAAGAAAAGAAAGAAGGAAGAAAGAGAAAGATAAAGATAGAGAGAAAGAGAAGAAGAAGAGAAAGAGAGAAGAGAGAAAGAGAAGAAAGAAAGAGAAGAGAAGAGAAGAAGAAGAGAAGAGAGAAGAAGAAGAGAAGAGAAGAAGAAGAAAGAAAGAGAAAAAGAAAAAGAAAAAGAAAAAGAGAAAGAGAAAGAGAAAGAGAAAGAGAAAGAGAAAGAGAAAGAAAGAGAAAGAGAGAGAGAGAGCTCTCAATTAACCCACTATGACCCCCACCATTCTGGAGCTATAAAAGTGAGGATAAAGCACTTTGGAAAGGGGAGAAAAAAAAGAAATGTTCGTTTTTCTTACCTTTTTTTTCTTAAAATGTTTACTTCAGTTTTTATTATGGTTACTTCATTTTCAATAAATCTTTTACGGTTTGCTCATTTACCAAGACCCGGGTTTATTTCGCTTTACTAACTTATTTCCCTAAGCTTCGACTGTCTTATTTATTCTTTTATAAGTGTGATTGGATCCTAAGATTTGTCTTGCGCCCATAATTGACAATCTTTCTCTTCTTCTCACTTCAAATGACAATCTTTTTTTCCTTCTCACTTCAACTGACAATCTCTCTCTTCGTCTCACTTCAATTGACAACCTTTTTTTCCTTCTCACTTCAACTGACAATCTCTCTCTTCTTCTCACTTCAATTGACAATCTTTTTTCTTCTCACTTCAATTGACAACCTTTTTTTCCTTCTCACTTCAACTGACAATCTCTCTCTTCTTCTCACTTCAATTGACAACCTTTTTTTCCTTCTCACTTCAACTGACAATCTCTCTCTTCGTCTCACTTCAATTGACAACCTTTTTTTCCTTCTCACTTCAACTGACAATCTCTCTCTTCTTCTCACTTCAATTGACAATCTTTTTCTTCTCACTTCAATTGACAATCTTTTTTTCCTTCTCACTTCAACTGACAATCTCTCTCTTTTTTTCCTTCTCACTTCAACTGACAATCTCTCTCTTCTTCTCACTTCAATTGACAATCTTTTTTCTTCTCACTTCAATTGACAATCTTTTTCTTCTTCTTACTTCAATTGACAATCTACTTTCTTCTCACTTCAATTGACAATTTTTCTTCCTTCTCACTTCAACTGGCAATCTCTCTTCTTCTCAATTCAATTGACAATCTTTTTTCTTCTCACTGCAATTGACAATCTTTTTTTCCTTCTCACTTCAGCTGATAATCTCTCTCTTCTTCTCACTTCAACTGACAATCTTTCTCTTATTCTCACTTCAGTTGACAATCTTTTTTCTTCTCACTTCAATTGACAATCTTTCTCTTCTTCTTCTCACTTCAATTGACAATCTTTTTTCTTCTCACTTCAACTGACAATCTCTCTCTTCTTCTTACTTCAACTGACAATCTCTCTCTTCTTCTTACTTCAATTGACAATCTTTCTCTTCTTCTCACTTCAATTGACACTTTTTTTCCTTCTCACTTCAACTGACAATCTTTCTCTTCTTCTCACTTCAACTGACAATCTTTTTCTTCTTCTTACTTCAACTGACAATCTTTCTCTTCTTCTCACTTCAACTGACAATCTTTCTCTTCTTCTCACTTCAATTGACAATTTTTTTCCTTCTCACTTCAATTGACAATCTTTTTTTCCTTCTCACTTCAATTGACAATCTTTTTTTCCTTCTCACTTCAATTGACAATCTTTCTCTTCTCACTTCAACTGACAATCTTTCTCTTCTTCTCACCAATTGACAATCTTCCTCTTCTCACTTCAATTGACATTTTTTTCCTTCTCACTTCAACTGACAATCTTTCTCTTCTTCTCACTTCAATTGACAATCTCTTTCTTCTTCTCACTTCAACTGACAATCTCTCTCTTCTCACTTCAACTGACAATCTTTTTCTTCTTCTCACTTCAATTGACAATTTTTTTCCTTCTTACTTCAAATGACAATCTTTCTCTTCTTCTCACTTCAATTAACAATCTTTCTCTTCTCACTTCAACTGACAATCTCTCTCTTCTCACTTCAATTGACAATCTTTTTTTTCCTTCTCACTTCAATTGACAATCTTTTTGTCCTTCTCACTTCAACTGACAATCTTTCTCTTCTTCTCACTTCAACTCACAATTTTTTTCCTTCTTACTTCAATTGACAATCTTTCTCTTCTTCTCACTTCAAAAAAAGGGAGAAATACTCACCAAAATATTCGCGCTTCATCCATAATTGGCAATCTTTCCCTTCTTCTCACTTCAAAAAGAGGGAAATACCCACACAGGACGATTTTTCCCATATTGATTTTTTTTTTTTTTTTATTGAAGAAAGTTTTTTTTTTTTTTACTTCACTAACTTCTTTCGCCAATGATGGTCCGGTGCTCACTCCCCTCCCCCTTCCTCCTCCCCCACCCCCTTCTCCTCTTCTCCCTTCCTCCCCCCTCCCTCAATCTTCCCCGATCACCCCAATTTGGCTTCCATAAAAAAAAAAAGAAAAAATCTATAAGAATTTTTCATCTTAAGGATAGTTTCCACTTTTCTTCTAGCTCCGGGTTCTTCGTCTTTTCTTGTCTAAACAAAATCACCGAGCCGGGCTTGGAGCTATGAACATTTCCTTTTTATCTCTCTCTCTCTCTCTCTCTCTCTCTCTCTCGCTCTCTCTCTTGTCTCTCTCATTTTCTCTCTCTCTCTCTCTCTCTCTCTCTCTCTCTCTCTCTCTCTCTCTCTCTCTCTCTCGTTTTCTCTGTCGTTCTCTTTTCTCTTGACTCTCTCTCTCTCTCTGTCGTTCTCTTTTCTCTCGGCTCTCTCTCTCTGTCGTTCTCCCTCTCTCTCTCTCTCCCTTGCTCTCTTGTTCTCCTTCTCCCTCTCTCCTCCCTTATCCCTCTCTCTCTCTCTCTTGCTACCTCCCGCCCTCTCTCTCTTGCCTCCCCCCACCCCCCCATTCTCTCATCTTCTTGCCTTCTCTCTCTCTCTCTCTGCTCTCTCTCTCTCTCTTACTCTCTCTCTCTCTCTTACTCTCTTTCTCTCTTTCTTATTTCTCTCTTTTTCTCTCTTTCTTTTCTTTCTTGCTCTCTCTCTCTTCTCTCTTACCTCTCCCCCTCTCTCTCTCCCTCCCTCTTTGCTCTCCCTCTTTCTCTCGCTCCTCTGCTCTCTCATCTTTCTCTCTTGCTCCCCTCGTTTCTCTCGCCCTCTTTCTCGCTCTCCTCGTTCTCTCCTCTTTCTCTCTCCTCTCTTGCTCTCTCGTCCCTCTTTCTCTCTCTCTCTTTCTCTCTCTCCCTCTTCTCTCTCTCTCTCTCTCTCTCTCTCTCTCCTCCCTCTCTCTCTCTCTCTCTCGCCCCTCCCTCTCTCTCGCTCTCTCGTTTCTCTCGCTCTCTCTTGTTTCTCTCGCTCTCTCTGCTCTCTCGTTTTCTCGCTCTCTCTCTCTCTCTCTCTCGTTTCTCTCTCTCCCCTCTCGTTTTTTTTTCTCTGTCTCTCTCTCGTGTCTCTCTCTCTCTGTCTCTCTCTCTCTCTCTCTCTCTCTCTCTCTCTCTCTCTCTCTCTCTCTCTCTCTCTCTCTCTCTCTCTCTCTCGTTTTTCTCTCTCTGCTCTCTCGTTTTCTCTCTTGCTCTCTCCACCTCTCTCTTGCTCTCTCGTTTTCTCTCTTTCTCTCCCTTTGCTCTCTCGTTTCTTTCTCTCTCTGCTCTCTTTCTCTCTCCCTCTCTTTCTCTCTCTCCCCTCTCTCGTTTTCTCTCTCCCTCTCTCACGTTTCTCTCCCTCTTTCTCTCTCGTTCTCTCTGCTCTCTCTCTCTCCCCCTCTTCTTCTCTCCCTCTCTTTCTCTAAAACTCTTTCGCTCCCGCACTTTTTTCTTTCTCTCTCTCTCTCACTCCCTCCCTCTCACCCCCCCGCCTCTCTCTCTCGCTCTTCTCATCCTCTTTTTAAGACCGCAGTTCTTTCTTTATTATTCATATTGTAGTGCCGCCTACACCGTGTGCCTTAGGAGAGGTAAATAGGGTCGATATTCTTATGCAATCTGTACGTTAGGGAAAGGGGTGTGTACATTCGTTGCTTCCTATCTCTCTTCTTCTTTCTCCCTTCTTTTATTTCCTCCTCTTCCCTTGCCTTTCCTCCTGTTCACTGTCTCCATTCCTTCCCTTGCCTTCTCCTATCTCGCTTTCCTCTCTTTCCTTCTCTTATCCTTCCTCCTCCCTTCTCTCTACTCTTTCACCTTCTACACTCTCCCTATTCTTTCTCTTTCGTCCTCTTTCTCTCGCCTTCGCTTCTCTTACTTCCATCTCTCTCTAAAATCTTGTATTTCTTCATCCTTTTACTCCTTCCTTTGCTTTTCCTTTTTATCTCTCTTCTCCCTTTCTCTCTCCTCATATTCTCCCTACTTCTTTCATCTTTCTTCTTTCTCTCTCTCTCTTCGCTTAATTTTCTTTTTTCCACTCTCTTTCCTCCTTCTATCTCTCCTTCCTTTATCTTTCCTCATTCTCTCTCCCCTTCCGTTTTCGCCCTTCCTACTCTCTCTCTCTCTCTCTCTCTCTCTCTCTCTCTCTCTCTCTCTCTCTCTCTCTCTCTCTCTCTCTCTCTCTCTCTCTCTCTCTCTCTCTCTCTCTCTCTCTCTCTCTCTCTCTCTCTCTCTCCCTCTCCCTCTTCTCTCTCTCTCTCTCTCTCTCTCTCTCTCTCTCTCTCTCTCTCTCTCTCTCTCTCTCTCTCTCTCTCTCTCTCCCTCTCCCTCTCCCTCTCCCTCTCCCTCTCCCTCTCCCTCT
>NC_091559.1:38084972-38094972 GCF_042767895.1 Penaeus vannamei | reverse complement strand
TCCCTCCGTACCCTACCCATACCCTCGGCCAAACGTAAGCATCACTTCCTTTTGGGGAACTTTTATCCCCTTTACTCCCTTCCCACGCAAACTTCCCCCTTTGTGTCCCTCTCTTCTTTTCCTATCCCCCCTTTTTCTTCCCGGTCCCTCCGGAGGACAAAGACAACTTCCTTCTAGGGGGGACCGTCACCCCCTTTATCCCTTCCCTCCTCCACACAAGCCCCCCACCCCCGCCCCATTAGTGCCTCCCTCTCCTTTTTTACTATGACCCCCCCCCTCCTTCACTCTATCCCTGCAACTTCCTTCTAGGGGAAACTTAACCCCTTTACTCCTTCCTTAAATCCTCCCCCTCCACCAATCTCTTTGAGTATCCTCCCTATTCTCTTGTATCTCCCTAGCCCTTCTCCGCCTCCCTTTCCCTTCCCCCTACTCCTCCGATCCCTATCCCCTTCCCTTTGCCATTCACCACCCTCTCCCTTCCACACTCCTCCCCTTCCCTTCTCCTTACCACTCCCTCACTCCTTCACCTCCTCTTCCCTCGCCACCCCCACCCTCCCCTACACCCTCCTCATCCCCCTACTCCTCCCTTACTCCCTCCCATCACCGCTACCCCCTCACTCACCCTCCCTGGGCTTACCTCCCATCCCTACCCACCCCTACCCTCTGATCTATTCCCTTCCCCTTGCCATTTCCCACTCCCTCACCTATCCCCTACCCTCCTCTTTCTCACTTATCCACCTTCCCCTTGCCACCACTCCTCCCCTACACCTCTCCTCTCATACTCCCCATCCCTACTTCCCCTCTTCCTACGACCTCTCCTCATCTACCCTCTCATCCTCTTACCTCTCCCCCACACCTCCTCCCCTCCCCTACACTTCCTCCCTCTATTCACCCTCTCCCTACACCTCTCATTCTTCCCCTCCCTCTCCCTTACCACACCTCTCCCTTACCCCCTTCCCCTCATGCAATCCAGGAACGCAGAGGGTCAACCCCGTCGCCAGAGAGGCCCGCCCGCGCCCCTTCCACGCGGCCGCTTTGTTATGCTGATGAGGCCGTCGGCGATGCAACGTGCGGACCCGAAGCACACAGGCCGTAGGGACCGCCACGGACTGGCATCTTGACTCGGGGCTGGACTTGAGGGAGAGGGGGGGGGGGAGGGGGAGAGGGAGAGGGGGGGAGGGAAGGGAAGGGGAATGGGGTGGGAGTGAGGGGAAGGGGGAGGGAGGAGGGGGAAAGAGAGGGAGAGAGAGGGGAAGGGGGAGGAGTGAGAACTAGAAAGGGGGAGAGGAAGGGGAAGGGGGAGGAAGAGAGGGAGAGAAATGGGGAAAGGGGAGAGGGAGAGGGAGGAAGAGAGGGAGAGAAAGGGGAAGGGGGAAGAGACAGGAAGAGAAAGGAAGGAGGGGAGTGAGGGAAGGAGAGCTAGGAAGGGGGAGGGAGAGGAAAGGAAAGGGGAGAGAATATGACAGAAACGAGACGGACGACTACGACGACGACGATGATGATAATGAGGGTAAAGAGGGAGAGGAGAAGGCGAAGGAAATAGGAAAGGAGTAGGATGAGGAGAAAAACGGAGAGAGAGAGAGAGAGAGAGAGAGAGAGAGAGAGAGAGAGAGAGAGAGAGAGAGAGAGAGAGAGAGAGAGAGAGAGAGAGAGAGAGAGACAGGGAGAGAGAAAGAAAGAGAGAGAAAGAGAGAAAGCGAAAGAGAGAAGAGAGAGAGAAAGAGTGAAAGAGAGAAAGAGAGAGAGAGAGAGAGAGAGAGAACGACAGATACACAGATAGATAGATAGAGAGAGAGAGAATTAAGCTAGCTGCTATATGGAGATCTTTCCTCCACTCGAAGGCTGACGGAGGCATACTCGAGGCTCGTGATTTTCGACCTTACGGCGTGTCATATTACGGGCCTCTGGATTTGATTGGGGAAGCGCCAATTAGTGCGATGTAAGAGAATATTGGGAGAGGATTACACGGGTCGACACAGGGAATGGGGAGAGGAGGGGGGAGTGGGGGTCCTCCCTCCCCTTCCCCCTCTCCATTTGCATATGTATTCTGACAATAGACCTTTGTAATAGTTTTTTTTCGAGTCGGAGATAGAGGCAGTTATATAAAAAAAGTCCGTTTGCTATACCCATCGTAAATGCTTCTAAAAAAAAGGCGATTTCACTCTGCCATACATTATACTAACTTGAAGTAGAGAAAACATATCTAACACACGAATATAACATCCAAATAACCCATCAGAAATCCCTCTCTCGATAACAAACACTTTCCAAATGAGTATATATCACAGCATACCTCCATCCTCAGTGAAAATAAGTAAACTTCCAAAACCTACTTTACACACACAAAAAAGTGCAATTCATCCTCACAGTTTCTTTCTAAGAGTTACTTTGTCTCAACTTGACATCCTTAATTTATGTGGAACAACTATGGCCTTCATCCTTCATTCCTCCCGTAGAAGAGGGAAGACAGCCGCTGCTCGAAGACCTTCCGAATGAGGAGGTAGAGGAGGAGGAGGAAAGGGAGGATGATGATGAAAGGGAGGATGATGATGAAAGGGAGGAGGATGAAAGAGAAGAGGAGGAGGAAGGGGTGGAAAGGGAGGAGGAGGAGGATGAAAGGGAGGAGGAGGAGGAGGAAAGGGAGGAAGGGGTGGAAAGGGAGGAGGAGGAGGAAAGGGAAGAAGGGTGGAAAGGAGGAGGAGGAGGAGGAGGAAAGGGGGAAGAGGAGGATGAATGGGAGGAGGAAAATAAAAAAGCAAAGGAGAGGAAGGAGGAAAAAGGAAAATGAGAGGGAAGTGAAGAAGAAGGAGCAGAAGGAGGAGAATGAGAGATAAAAATCTGAAGAAGGAGAAGGAGAAGAAAGGGAGACGAGAATCATAAGAAAGAAAAATGGAGAAGTAAGAGGAGAGAGAAGAAGGAAAATAAAAGAAACTAAGAAAAGAAATAGAAGGAAAAAGAATGCCAAGAACAAGGAGGAGACACAATCACCCCAACGGACCACGCCCTCTTTATCCCCCACCCCACTCCATCCCCCACCCCCCTCACCAGACCAACACGCCCAAAACATACCCCTCGGCTGCTCCCCTCGGATACAACCCCTCGCCGCCCTCGAGAGCCAATCACACTCTCCCCTCCCCTCTCTGCCCGTAGAAGAATCTGATTGACTCCTTTGGCTTGGGGGAGATAGAAGAAGGGAGAGAGGGGAGAGGGCAGAGGAAGGAGAGAGGGGGAGAGAGGAGAGAGGGGGAGAGGGGAGAGAGAGGAGGAGAGAGGGGAGAGAGGAGAGAGGAGAGAGGGGGAGAGGGAAGAGAGAGGAGAGGAGAGAGGAGGGAAGAGGGGGGGCGGTCCTAAATACTCTTCCCCTCATTCCTCCCCTATCCCCTACCCCCCACCCCCTCCTCTATGAAGGCCTCGTCCCACGAAATCCTTCCGAGTGCTTAAAGAAATCCATAAAACGTGAAATGGGCTTCGTCCATTCGGAATAAGGGAAAGGGGGGGAAGGGGGTGGAGCGAGGGAGGGAGGAGGGGGAAGGGGGAGAAAGAAGAGACAGACAGACATTATATATACAAATATATATATATATATATATATATATATATATATATATATACATATATATTGATATATATATATACATATATATAGATATATATACATATATATCCATAGATATATATACATATATACATATATATATATGTATATATATATATATGTATATATATGTATATAAATGTATATATATATATATATATATATATATATATATATATATATATATATATATATATATGTATATATATATATATGTATATATATATATATATATGTATATATCTCTGTGTATATATGTATATATATATATATATATATATATATATATATATATATATATATATATATATATATATATATATATATATATATATATATGTGTGTGTGTGTGTGTGTGTGTGTGTGTGTATATATGTATATATATATATATATATATATATATATATATATATATATATATATATATATATATATATATATATATATATATATATGCACACACACACAAAGACATACCGACAGAGAGAGAGAATGAGAAAGAGAGAGAGAGAGAGAGAGAGAGAGAGAGAGAGAGAGAGAGAGAGAGGAGAGAGAGAGAGAGAGAGAGAGAGAGTGAGAGTGAGAGTGAGAGTGAGAGTGAGAGTGAGAATGAGAGTGAGAGTGAGAGTGAGAGTGAGAGAGTGAGTGAGAGTGAGAGAGTGAGTGAGAGAGAGAGAGTGAGAGAGTGAGTGAGAGAGAGAGAGAGAGAGAGAAAGACCGAAAGATCGAGAGCAAGAGTAAGAGTACATGCGTACATAACACAAACACACGCACATCGAACGTGTCTTGTGTCCACGCTCCTCCTTGCAATCTACGCTAAGAAATACTCGACGATTAAAAAGAAGAAAAGGCAAATAAGAAAAAAAAGCGAGGAGGAGGAGGAGGAAGAGGAAAAGAATGAGGATAAGGAGGAGGGGAGGAGGAAGAGGAAAAGAAAGGAGGAAAAAAAAGGAATAAAAAAGATGACAAAGTCGATGCAAAAGAAAAACAATTAAAAAGAAGAAGAAAAAGGAAAAAAGAAAAAGAAAAAAAATATATAACTGACACCCCGAGAGAGTAAGAGAGACAGGAAAGCAGACATTTATTGGCTGCGAGACGGACGAAGATGTGAACAGACGGGAGGCGGATAAAACGTAAATGTATGAAAAATGAATAAGCAGACCAGCGCCATCTTCCGAGGAGGAATATTGGCTTCGGGAAAGGGAGGAACAGACCGGGGTGAATTATCTCTGGAATGGAGGACGAGGAGGAGGAGGGGGAAGCGAGGAGGAGGAGAAGAAGGGAGAGGGGAAGAGGAGGAGGAGAAGGAGGAGGGAGAGGAAGAGGAGGAGGGGGAGTGGGAGGAGAAGGTTGAAAAGGGGAGGAGGAGGAGGAGGTGAGGGAGAATGGAGGGGGAGGGGGGAGAGGAGGAGGTGAAGCAGGAAGAGGAAGGAGAGGGGAGGAGGAGGAGGGAAGGAGGAAGAGGAGGAGGATAAGGAGGAGGGGAGGAGAAAGAGGAAGAAAAAAAGGAACCAAAAAGATAACGAAGTCGACGCAAAAGACAAAAACAAATACACAGGAAAAAGAAAAGTGACACCGATAACATCTTTCAATTCCCTTTCCTCTCTCTTTCCTTTTCTCTCCCTTCGTTTCCTTTCCAGCCTCCTCTCTCCCCTTCCTTTTCCTTCCTTTCGCTTCCCTTCCACTGAGATAAGGCTGAGGAGGGGGAGGGGAGGAGGGGAAGGGGGTAAGGAATGGGAGCAGGAAAGGAGGAGGAGGACGAGGAAGAGGCGAATAGGAGCAGGAAGGGAGAAAGGGAGGAGGGGCAGGGAGGGGAGAAATGGAGGAAGGGAATGGAAGGAGAAGGGGAATTGAGGAAGGGAGAAGCGAAGGGAAGAAGGGAGGAGGGGAAGGGGGTATGGAAGAGAAAGAGAGGAATAAGGGCAGTAAGGGAGAAGGGGAGGAGGGGGAAGTGGTGGAAGGTTGGAAGGGAAGGAAACGGAGAGAGGGGGTGAGGAAGGCAAAAGGAGGAGGAGAAGGGGTCAAGGAAGAAAGAAGAGGAAGGAGGAGTTGAAAGAAAATAACAGAAGGGGGAGTAAAGGGAACGGAGGAATAAAGGAATGGGGAAGGGAGTGCGAAGAAGACTGAGAAGGAGGAGGAGGAGAAGGAAAAGAATTGAGTAAGGAGGAGGAGGAGGAGGAGGTAAAACAGGAAAAAGTAGGGTAAAGGGGGAGAAGGAAGTGTAGCAAGAAAGAGGAAAGGGAGGAAGATGAATGAAAATTTTAATAAATAGGGAGAGAAGGGGCGGAGGGGGAGGCAAGACGATGACAATGATAAAGCTAAATAAAAGAAAAAAGAAGAAAAAAATAAAATACAATATGAAGATGAAGAACAACAACGACAAAATTAAAATAGAAAAAAACAAAATACGAAAAAAAGAAAAAAAATACGAAAAAATAAACACAGCTAGAGAGAGAGATAGAAAACGAAAGAGAGAGAAAACGAAAGAAACGAAAGAAAGAGAGAAAACGAAAGAAACGAAAGAAAGAGAGAAAACGAAAGAGAGAGAAAACGAAAGAAAGAGAAAAGAAAAAAACGAAAGAAAAAGAAAAAAAAAAAAGAAGAAACAGCGAAAGCAAGAATGAGAAAACGAAAGAAAGCAAGAATGAGAAAACGAAAGAGAAAAAAACGAAAGAAAGAAAGTGAAAACGAAAGAAAGCAGAAGGACGAGGAGCGAAGAATTCCTCCCCCCACCCCCCCACCCCGTGCGATATCCTTCGAGCCGCGCCGAATCCCCCCGGGAGAGCGTCCTTTCAAATGGATCTCCCCGCAGTTTTTAATCCCTTTGAAAACCAACTTATTGAAAGTTTAATATGAATGTATACCGCCGGAATTAAAGCTCTTCGTGAGGGTTGCCTGCGAACTTTCTCTTTTCTTTCTTTCTTTTTTTTATTTTTACTTTACTTTCTTCTCTCTTTCTATTGTCTTTTTTGTTGTCGATTTTCATTTTTTATCACTTACTCATTCTCTTATTATCATAGAATCTTTTTTGTCATCTATCATTCTTACTATCGTTATTCATTATTGTTTATTAACTTTATCAAAATCATCTTATTGATGTTGTTATATTAACATTACCATCGTTATCATCATCTCTAACGTCACCAATAAATCAATTAAAAAAACATCCATTTACAGATACTATTATCATTGTCATTTTTATTATCATCATTATTATCATTATTATTATCATCATCATTATGGTCAAGTTATTATCATCATTATCAGGAAGGGAGGGAGAAGGAGAAGGAGAGGGAGAGGGAGAGGAAGAGAGGGGGAGAAAGAGAGAGAGTGAGAGAGAGAGAGAGAGAGAGAGAGAGAGAGAGAGAGAGAGAGAGAGAGAGAGAGAGAGAGAGAGAGAGAGAGAGAGAGAGAGAGAGAGAGAGAGTGAGAGAGAGAGAGAGAGAGAGAGAGAGAGAGAGAGAGAGAGAGAGAGAGAGAGAGAGAGAGAGAGAGAGAGAGAGAGAGAGAAAAGGAGAAAGAGACCGAGACAGAAAGAGATAGAGAGAGACAGAGGGAAAATATAAGAGACAGGCAGACAAGATATTCTTATCATGATGAGAGCAACAAAAGTGACAAACCAACCGCCCATTTTTTGCCCAGATAAATACAGGCTCAACACCGTGGCCTCTTTTATGACCTTGTACATTCAACAGTCGAGAAGGAAAAGGATGACCCTCTCACCCCCACCCCACCCCCCGTCTCAAAAAAAAAAAAAAAAAAAAAAAAAAAAAAAAAAAAACGATGGCAGAATAAGTTTTACGAGGATTCTCTGAATAGCGTATAAAACAGTCTCTCTAAAGCATAATTTATTGCCTCAAGAAAAGGTAACTTAAGCGGAGGGAGCTGACAGTGAAATATCAGGGCAGGTCAGCCTTAAGTGTTCTTATTTTGGCCTTTCTCCTGCTGACCTCGCTGACCAGAGGGCCGGGGCCTTTCGTCTCTGATTCTCTCTGTCTTTATCTTTATCTCTCTCTCTCTCTCTCTCTCTCTTTGTCTTTCTTTCTCTCCCTTTTTTTTCTTTCTTTTTTTGTCTTTCTCTTTCTTTTTCTTTCTTTATCTCTCTCTCTCTCTTCTTACTCTTTCTCTTTCTCTGTCTGTCTGTCTGTCTGTCTGTCTGTCTGTCTGTCTGTCTGTCTGTCTGTCTGTCTGTCTGTCTGTCTGTCTGCCTGTCTATCTGTCTCTCTCTCCCCCTCCCTCCCTACTTCCCCTTTACATCCATCTCTTTCCACCCTAATATTCTAACATATTGTTTCGAATATTTCTCTGATATCTTCTCATATTTATTCTACCTTCTTCATTTTATTTCTTTCACTTACCACTTCCACTCTATTTCATTTTCCCTCTCTTAATCTCCCTGTTTTCCACCCAGGCGAGTAACAAAATCGCTCGGAGCATTTTTAAAGGTCACTATCTGATATACACACATTTACTCACTCATTCACAAACACATGAAACAACACACGTACGTATCCACACACACACATATGTATATACTCTAGCATACTATGAAACTGATGTAGATATATAGGTTGGTAGATAGATAGATAGATAGATAGATAGATAGATAGATAGATAGATAGATGGATAGATTAGACAGAGAAACAGACTTACACCCAAACACACACACACACAAACAGACTCTCACCCCCTGCCGCACACACACACCCTTCTACACACACACACACACACACACACACACACACACACACACACACACACACACACACACACACACACACACACACACACACACACACACACTCAACCCCCCACTCCACACCCCTCCCCCCACCCCCCCATCCCCCATCCCTCCCCTCCCCCCCACACTTGACATAATCAAGGGTGGCAGACCGCAGGGACAAAATCGATACGCTATTAACTGCACGGCCGCTGCTTTTGACTTGCTGTAGTCTCTGCCTCATTGTTGTAGTCCGTGTGACGTGCTGACTGCTGACGTGTTGTGACGTGTTCAAGCCCGTGTGACGTGCTGACTGCCGACGTGTTGAGACCTGTTCAAGCCCGTGTGGCGTGCTGACTGCCGACGTGTTGAGACCTGTTCACTACCGGCGTGTTATGACGTGTTCAAGCCCGTGTGACGTGCTGACTGCAGACCTGTTGTGACGTGTTCAGCTACTCCCCGCAGTTGTGTGAAGTTTGATTTATGTTCATACTCGTGACTGAACAGAAAGAGCCGTGAGGGAATGAGAAATGGTGAGGAGGTGCGACGGTGAGTGAATGAGTGATTAATCGAGTGCGTGAGTGAGTGAGTGATTAACTGAGTGAGGGATTAAGTGCGTGAGTGAGTGAGAAATTAACTTGAGTGCGTGAGTGAGTGATTGAGTGCGAGTGTGTGAGTAATTCGGTGAGCTAATGAGTGACTGAGTAATTAATTGAGTACGTGAGTAAGTGAGTGAATTGAGAGAAGGGGCGTGTGTGATAGGAGAAGGATGGAAGGAAGGAGAGATCGATGGAACTCGAAAAGGAAGAGGAAGAGATAGGAAGAGTTAGGAAGAGAGAGAGAGAGAGAGAGGGAGAAAGAGAGAAAGAGAGAGAGGGAGAAAGAGAGAACGAGAGAGAGGAAGAAAGAGAGAAAGAGAGAGAGTGAGAGAGAGAGAGAGAGAATGGACAAATGTGAGAATGTCAGAAAGAAGGAACGAGAGAGAGAAAAGATAGAAAAAAGAGAAAGATAGAGAAAAAAAAACATAAGAGACAACACAATTACCTCTCTGTCCCATGTCCTTGTAACCTGACCGCTTAAAAATGAATAAATTATTCATTGATCTCCACATGTCCTCCTCCTCCTCCTCCTTTTGTCTCCTCCTCCTCCTCCTCCTCCTCTTCCTCTTCTTCTTCTTCCTCCTTCTCCTCCTCCTTCTCCTCCTCTTCTTCTTCTTCTTCTTCTTCTTCTTCTTCTTCTTCTTCTTCCTCCTCTTCCTCTTCCTCCTCCTCCTCTTTCCTCCTTCCTCCTCTTCCTCCTCTTCCTCCTCTTCCTCCTCTTCCTCCTCTTCCCTCCTCCTCCTCCTTCCTCCTCCTCCTCCTTCCTCCTCCTCCTCCTCTTCCTCCTCCTCTTCCTCTCCTCCTCCTCCCCTCCTCTTCCTCCTCCTCTCTTCCTCCTCTTCCTCTTCCTCCTCCCCTCCTCCCTCCTCCTCTTCCTCCTCCCTCCTTCTTCCTCCTTCTTCTTCCTCCTCTTCCTCCTTCCTCCTCTTCCTCCTCCTCCTTCCTCCTCCTCCTCCTTCTTCCTCCTCCTCCTCCTCTTCCTCATTCTCCTCCTTCTCCTCTTCCTCTTCCTCCTCCTCCTCCTCTTCTTTTTCTACTCCTCCTTCTCTTCCTCCTCCTCCTCCTCTTCTTCTTCTTTTTCTACTC
>NC_091559.1:38074972-38077472 GCF_042767895.1 Penaeus vannamei | reverse complement strand
GTGGGTTCGCCTTATCTGAATGAGGTCCGTATCGATTACCATGGCCTACCTGTCAGGGTCCGCGAAGAATAGGCATGACCCCCGCTATCAGTGACAATGCGTCGAGCTCGCCCATTCTAGAAGAAACGCCAGGGACCGGATCTCACGCACGCACACACAAACGCACATACACACGCACACTCACAAACACACAGACACTCACAAACATATACACAAATACACAGAGACTCACAAAAAACACACACAAATAAACACACAAACACACAGACTCACAAAAAACACACAAATAAACACACACATACACACATAAACACACACAACACACACACACTCACAAACATACACACATAAACACATACAAACACACACACATACACACAAACTTGGAAAACACACGGATTTGAATTCCATCACTTTACCATTCGCCAGACGATGACGAAGATGAACTCACCTGTGGGAGGAAGAAGCGAAGAAATATTAGTCACTATCAAAACAAATATATTTAAAGTAAAACATAAATACACAAGGAACCAAAAAAAGCGGCAAACAAAAATCAAACAAAAAACAAACAGAACCAACAAAGAAACGGAAAAAAAACGAAAACCAAAAGCAAACAAAAACAAAGAACCTAAACAGAGAGCAAAAAACAAACAAAAATGCAAACAAACAAACAACCCCCTCCCCTCCCCCCAAAAAAAAACGAAAACCGAAGACAAACAAAGAGGCAAACAAAAGCCCTTTTTCTCCCACGCTGATCTCATTTCAACACGGGGAGCTCAAGGTGCATTCAGGGTGCAAGCTGGTATCCCATCTGCATAATTCCCATGACGGAATAGCTCTTGTTGGTGCATTCCCCATGCATACATTCATGGGGCAGTAAATACATCCGAGAGGTTTCGCCGCCGCCGGCCAGAAGAACTCGAAGCACCTTCAGGAGGGAGGGAGGGGGGGGAGGGGGGGAAGGGCTCGCCGACCTGCGACCTCTTGACCTCCCTCCCTCTCGCTTTCCCCCCTTTTTTCTTCTACCTTAATTCTACCTTTACCTTTCCCCCGTTTCTCTCTCTCTTTTTTTTCTTCTCTTTCTCTTGTATTTTTCCCTCCCCTCATCTTGCCTTTCCCTTTCCTCTCCCCTTTCTCTTACCCTTTTCCTTCCCCTTCTCTTTCCCTTCCCCTCCCCCTATTTTCCCTTCCCCAACCCTCCCCTTTCCATTTCCCTTCCCCTTCCCCATACAGCCTCAACTTTGGTCCAAAAAATATACATCAATAAATAAACAAATAATTGAATAAATGAGTAAACGAATGGATAGATAGATAGATAGACAGATAATAGATCAATAACCAAATGAATAAATGAATGGATAGATAGATAGATAAACGAATAATATAATAAAATGAAGTCACCCTCATCACAAATCGCCCTCATGGCCCAAGGGGAAGGGGTGAGGGGTAGAAGAGGGGAAGGCCTGAAGGGGTGAAGTGGAGATGTTAAGGGGGAGGGAGGGAAGGGGGAGAGGGAACAGAGAGGGTGAAGCGGGGAATGAGGGGGGGGGGAAGAAAGAGGGGAAAGGGGGGGGAAAAGGAAACGGGGAATGGAGGGAAGGGTTGATGGAAATGAGGAAAGGAGGAGGGGGGATAGAGAAGATAAAGAAGGGGAAGGTGGGGATGGGGGGGGGGGGGAGGAACTTCGAAGTCTTGACAGGCGGTGAAATAAGAGTGATCCTCAACACAATGAAAAAAAAAAAAAAAAAAAAAAGTTATAAAAGCGGCGGCGCAACTCACGTGGGACAGCTTTCATTAAATTATAGGCGAATCTATTCATGCAATTTTATTTTTGCATTTTAAAAGGTTGATATTGCACACACGATTTTATATCTGTGTGCAATTAACGTTCATTAATCACATGTAATGAAAATGTGTTGGAAAATATATCTGGAAATGGAATAGAGAGCAAAAATAGAAATGCAATATTATCATTAAACGTCACCGCACATACGAACACACACACACATGCATGAGTGTGCAATCAATGTATATGTATAATATCAATATTGTCATCCTTATTACATAATAATGATAACGATGCCGATGACAACAATAATATTAATAACAATGAAAAATAATTATAATATCATGATGAAAATAACAATAATAATAGTGATAACATTGGTAATAATAATAATAATAATAACAATAATAATAACAACAATATCAATAACAATAATAATAACAACAATATCAATAACAATAATGAAAATAACAATAATAACAACACAAACAAACTAAAACATAAAAATCACAAAAAAACAACAATAAAGACACGCCCACCTCATCAACTCGATTAAAATCAAACTCTCAATTTTCATGAAACCCATTAAATGTTGCAGCCCATAATTCTAGCAATCCATCAACGCTGCCCCCGACCCCGCCCACAAATCACCAGGCCTCTGTTATCAGCACTGTTATCAACAATGCCATCATCCTCTATATTACTGCTACTTTG
>NC_091559.1:38059972-38064972 GCF_042767895.1 Penaeus vannamei | reverse complement strand
TCTGTTTGATCTAAAAGATGAAAGGAGAACACTGGGAATCGCAAGTGATTGCTTTTCATCTAGAAACTTCCTCTTGTTTAATGAGGAAGCGTCGAATATGATCAAATATTGAGAAAAAGATGCGAGGGAGGGGGGGAGAGGGAGAGAGGGGGTGGGGGAAGAGAGTGAAAGAGAGGGAAGGGGTGAGAGAGGGAGGGAGAGAGAGAGAGAGAGAGGAAGAAGTAGAAAGATAGAGAGAGAAATGAGAGAGAGAGGAAGAAGTAGAGAGAGAGAGAGAAGTAGATAGATAGAGAGAGAAATGAGAGAGAGAGAGAGAGAGGAAGAAATGAGAGAGAGAGAGAGAGGAAGAAATGAGAGAGAGAGAGAGAGAATATTAATTATGTGATGCTGATGGAGGATAAAACTGAAAGACGAGTGTTTCTATTTTCAGAGGAAGGCATAAATGCTCCTTCTATATCTCTCTCTCTCCTCTCTTCTCTCCATCTCACCCCCTATCCGCCCTATCCCCCTTCTAATTTCTCCTAATGTCCCCCGCCCCCCTTCACAGCCACTCTTTCTAAATGTTACTTCTGGCTTTCAAACAAAAGCTCACCCTCCCCCCCCCACACACACAACACTTACTCCCTTCATATCCTCTAGAATCAGTTGTTTAAAGTAAGTCTGAGAATATGGCGAAGGCCGCCGGACATTACCCAACATATAACGTCATGTGCGGTATGGGATGGGCTTTATACTTTATATATACATAAATAAATAAATACACACACACACACACATATATATACTAAGCGTCCAAAAAAATTAACGGTACAGAACGAGTAACAGAAAAGAAATTAAATAAAGGACCAGAAAAAAGAGAGTAAAAAACAAGGAGAAAAAAGAAGAAAGCAAAGACAAAGTAAAAAAAAAAATGAAGAACGAAGAAGAGAGCCAAGACGATAAAGAAACAGTGGGCAAAAAAAAAAGAAAAAAAAAAGAAAAAAAAATGGGGGAGCCACTCCTCTCCGAAGCAGCCGTCGAGGATTTAGCAAGGCAGAGAGCAAACCCAATTACGTAATGATATCCCCGCGTCGCTGCCGGGGACTCCGCGGTGTCTCTCCTCCTCTCGATATTTGTCTCTCAATCAGCTGACGTCGAACTCTGAATACCCAATACCTTCTTGCCCGGCGCTTCGGGACCGTCTCGCTCTTTCTCTCTTGTCTCTTATTTTTATCTTTCTCTTCGTGGCTGTCTGCCTGTGGAGGATTTTTTTTTTTTTTTTTTTTTTTTTTTTTTTTTTTTTTATAGCTTGTTCTCTCATACTCTTATATCTCTCATACTCGCTATCTGTTTGTCTATGTCTGTATGTATGTATGTATGTACGTCTCTCTTTTTCGGTCTGTCTCTATGCATGCCTCTCTTTCTCTGTCTGTTTGTAAGTCTCTTTCTCTGTCTGTTTGTATGTCTCTTTCTCTGTCTGTTTGTATGTTTCTTTCTCTGTCCGTCGGTCTGTCTCTGTCTCTGTCTCTATGTATGTCTCTCTCTTTCTCTGTCTGTCTGCCTCTGTCTCTTTCTCAGTCCCTATGTATGTCTCTCTCTTTCTCTATCTATCTGTCTGTCTGTCTCTGTCTCTTTCTCTGTCTCTATGTATGTCTCTCTCTTTCTCTGTCAGTCGGTCTGTCTCTGTGTCTTTCTCTCTCCTCCCTACCTTTTCTCCCTCCCTCCCTCCTTCCCCGGTGCGAGCCCTTCCCTCTCTCCTTTTATTGACTCAAGTACGATCTGAAGGCCCTTCGAACAAAATAACTTTCCGAGCGGCGTCTTGGCCTTACACCTCTTTCTCCTCTCTTCCCTCACTCTTTCTTTTCCATTTAGCGACTGATTTTATTTATTTCTTTACCTTTTTTCCCCTTTTTGGGGGGGTCATATTTTCTATTATTTAGCGACTGATTTTACCTATTCATTTACTTTTTTCTTTTTTAGCATATTTTCTCTAACTTCTTTAAACAATGGGTTAATATGAAATACGAAAACAAAGTCATACACGCACGTCCGCATGCACACATATAAAAACATGTTTCTATTTTCCCTTAACACGACAAATATATATACAGATAGGTGGCTACATAGACGAAAAGACAGATGGACAGATCGATCGATAGACAGATGGATGGATAGATAGGCAGAAGGCAGGTTGGGAAGTACGTAAGTTGGTAGGTAAGTAGGTAAATAGGGAAGTAAGTAGGGGTTAGGTAAGTAGGAAGGTAGGTAGGCAAGCAGGCAGACAGATCGATAGATAAAAATAGATATCTCGTCTCTCCTGAAAAGGTTCCTGGACCACAAACTCCCCATAACTTCGTGATTATCAATTTTGCACAAGTGGCGGCCATGACTCACCCCGGACGCGAAAGGAGCGGACTCTCTCTCTCTCTCTCTCTCACTCTATCCCTTCTCTCTTCTTCCTCTCTTTCTCTTTTTTTTCTCTCTCTATTGCTTCTCTCTGTCTCTATCACTTCTCTCCTCTCCCCCCTCTCTCTATCCCGTCTCTCCTCTTCCTCTCTCTATCCATTCTCCCTCTCTCTATCCATTCTCTCTCTCTCTATCCATTCTCTCTCTCTATCCATTCTCTCTCTCTCTCCCTCTCTCCCTCTCTCACTCTCTCCCTCTCTCACTCTCTCACTCTCTCCCTCTCTCCCTCTCTCCCTCTCTCCCTCTCTCCCCCTCCATCCTTTGCCCGAATGAACACGTCAGCGAGTCATGGAACCTACGAATTCCTTCCAGAATTTCCTGAGCGTAAAAAAAAAGATGGAAAGATAAAAAGGGAAAAGGAAGAGAGAAGAGAAAAAAAAAACTGTCTTCGAGAGAGGCGGTCCCGAATTTATGGGCTTAAGAGGGTGAATGTCTTCCCATCATGTTGTTTGTCACATGATTCTGACCAGTCGGGGTAATTTATATCGTCGGGGAGGGGGGGGGGGTGCTCTATGTGCTGTATGATGTATGCTTTATGCTGGCGTGTGATGTCCGCACTCTAAGGGGAAAGGCTGGGTATCAATTTTGCGATTTTTTATGTCTACTGTCGCCGTGCACAATCCGCCTAGTGTGACTGAATCTATACTGAAATTGCTAAGGTATGTATCCGGTAAAATAATGATAATAATAATAAATATAATATGGCACCTTTCTACTGTGCAATGTATGGTGACCATGAATCACCTGCAGTAATTGCCTAATCAGTAATCCCATCGAATCCCAGTCACAAGTGTTGCAAAGCTGAGTAGGAGACCGTAGCCATCGCCTAGATTCCGGCTTTGCAACGCCGTTCGCCATTCTTCCGGGAAATGACACTCGTTGCAAATTTCGGAAAATTCGTGAAATGCGCAAAGCACCATTTCTCTCTCTCTCCTCCCTCCCTCTCTCCCTTTCCTCCACCCAACCGTCCAAAGGTCCTCACGGCTTCCTTCCTCATAATCCTCGACCCGAGAGTATGAAAATCAAACAAAATTCAAGCCATCGACCCCCTCCTCCCCCACTCCCCCAACACAGACACCCTCCCCACCCCCCCGCCCCTCCCCCCCGTAGCCGAACATAAAAAACGAGAAATTGCAGCCTGTCGCGCGGCGCCCAAGCCCGGCCGAGGCAGAGGGCGGCGAGGATCAAAGTAGCTGCTGATCATGACTGCATTTCTACGGGACAAAAGATGATGGAGCTGATCATACGCTACATCACAATGGCTGCCCCGGGGGTTTGGGCGCGCTGCCTCTAAGGTCGCTCTACCTACGCTTCCCCAATCTGACTTTGGACCTTCGGGGAGGGGGTGGGCCTGACCTCACAGCGGAAGTAAAAGCAGGCGCAAGAGAGTGCCGCGCGCGAATACTTTGTTGTGAAGAGATAATTATGGCAGCAATTATGGACCTCAAAGGTGACGGCCCTTTGTGAAGGTAATCTAACACTGAAATAAACGCAAAACGATGTTTACAAAGCGAATAGCGTCGATGGATACTCTGGCGTCGACTCTTTGTGCCAAGAGAGGAACGCGGGGTCGACAAAGAACGGCCGAGAGAGAGAGGAGGAAGTAAACAAGGCTCAGTGGCAATAAACACCGACTGAGGGGGACGGACGAATGAGTGTGAGTGAGCGAGTAAGTGTGAATGGCCGATAAGTGTGAATGGGTGAGTCTTGTGTGAAAGGGTAACTAGGTGTGAATGTGCGAGTTAAGTGTGAATGGCCAATAAGTGTGAATGAACGAGTAAGTGTGAATGCGGGAGTTAATCCTCTTGGGACGCTGCTCGATGATGCGTTGCGCCGTCGACTACGGCGAAAATACCTGTGTGTGTGCGTGTGATATATGTGTGTGTTTGTTTGTTTGTTTGTGTGTGTGTGTGTGTGTGTGTGTGTGTGTGTGTGTGTGTGTGTGTGTGTGTGTGTGTGTGTGTGTGTGTGAGAGAGAGAGAGAGAGAGAGAGAGAGAGAGAGAGAGAGAGAGAGAGAGAGAGAGAGAGAGAGAGAGAGAGAGAGAGAGAGAGAGAGAGAGAGAGACGGAAATTAGATATGCGCAATTGTTAATTTTCTGCATATCTTGGGATGATAGAATAACTGCTACACTTATCAAGCCAACCTTTTAAATATTTCACTTATTAACACTTTATCATTTATACTTTGTACTTTAGAAATTTCATAATGAAACCAGGCCACGGACAGCAGCTTATTCAGAAAATCAGGAATCCTTATTCTATCCTGGAAGGCGAAGTAGATTTCACTTCGTATCGATGTTATTGCGTCTTTCGGCACCTGTGACTCTGCTGATCAGAGATCTGAAGCAAACGATTGAGAAAACTCAGTGCCATTCTTCGCCTCAAATAGATGAGATGAGCCGCGAGAAGCTGGTGCTCGGCCTCGAGCGAGCCAACAAAAGCTCGGCAAGAGCTTCGAGGTCGCCATGACTCCAGCCGTCGCCGAGTTCCTTCGTCCGCAGGAGAGCCAGCGCGGCGAGCTGAAGTTAGCCGATATCTCTTCTCTCAGAAAGGA
>NC_091559.1:38051821-38054321 GCF_042767895.1 Penaeus vannamei | reverse complement strand
ACAACATACGCATACTCTCTCTCGATGCTATCTTTCGTTTCTTTTTGTTCCTCTCTGTCTGAGTGTCTGTTTGTCTGCGTTTTGTGCTTCAGTGTATATCAGTGGCTTTGTTTCTCTCTCTCTCTGTGTCTCTTCCTTCTCAACTGAAATTATCTTTCTATTTCTTCCTTCGAAAGTAAAATTCTGTCTGTCTGTCAGTCTGGCTCTCTATCCCGACCTCCTTCCCTCCCACTCACTCTCTCTCTCTCTCTCTGTCCGTCCTCCCTCCCTCCCCCTCTCTCTCTCTCTGCCTTTCCTCCCCCCTCCCTCTCTCTCTCTCTCTCTCTCTCTCTGCCCTTCCTTCCTCCCTCCCCCCCCCTCTCTCTCTCTCGCTCTCTCTCTTTGCCCTTCTTCCCCCCCCCCCTCTCTCTCTCTCTTTCTCTCCCTTCCTCCCTCTCTCTCCATTCCTTCTAAAAGTAAGTTACTGAGTGTACTCTTTCCCTCGGGCACTTTTCGCCGGTACATTACTCTTCTGCTTTTGGGTACAAAGCCTCTCTGTAGCCTTTGCTTGCCAACCGACACTCGAGCTTTTTCCCTCTCATGCTTTCTCTCTGTCCCTTCCTTCCCACTCTCTCTCTCTCTCTCTCACTGTCTCTCTCTCTCTCTCTGTCTTTCTCTTTCTGTCTGTCTTTCTCTTTCTCTCTGTCTTTCTCTCTCTGTCTTTCTCTCTCTCTCTCTGTCTCTCTCTCTCTCTCTCTCTCTCTCTCTCTCTCTCTCTCTCTCTCTCTCTCTCTCTCTCTCTCTCTCTTTTCTCTCTCACTGTCTCTCTCTCACTGTCTCTCTCTCACTGTCTCTCTCTCACTGTCTCGCTCTCACTGTCTCGCTCTCACTGTCTCGCTCTCACTGTCTCGCTCTCACTGTCTCGCTCTCACTTTCCCTCTCTTTCCTTTCCATTCCTTCCCATCGCTTTCCTTTTCCCTTTTCCTCCTCCTCTGCTTCTTCTCCCTTTCCTCTCTAACACTTCTCCACCCCTCCCCATCCTTATTTCTCCATCCCTCTTTCCTTCTCCCTTTTCTCCTACTGCTCGCTCTCCCTCTCTCCCTCTTTGCCTCTTTCTTTCTGCCTCTCTTACTTTTTCCTTACTCCCTTTTTTGGTCATTTATATACACGCTCGTTCCTCTTGTTTTGTGAGTATTTTTCCCCTCTCTCTCCTCTCTCATGTTACGCGAGGATTTTGGAACACACACTGGTTGGCAATTTTAATTTTTCTCCCATTTTTCACATACTGTGTAATCCGAAACTTCAACCGAACTTGCCAGATTGTATTGTACTCTTAACAAAACACAACTTCATGATGAAATATGACTTCAAAATGAAATATATTTGACTTTATAATGAAATATTTTGAATTTCAACATGAAATATAACCAAAATGAAGTATATTTAACTTGAAAGTGAAATAAAAACAATAAAATGAAACATAACATAATTTCAACATGAAATATAACTTCATTATAAAATCAATCACCAAAATAAAACATAACACCAAAACTTCACAAGGAAAACACAACTTCAGCCCCTCCTATAATCACCTCCCGCCCACCCCACAAGCCCTGAAAATCGCCATTGAATTTAATTCCGATTAGACAGTTGAAGATTAAAAAGTAGACGGCGGGGGGAGAGAGGAAAAAGAATAGCGGGGGGGGGGGGCATTCAAGCTAGGATTGTTCCCGTATTCCTATTCCTATTCTTAAGTCCGCTCTTGATGGCCATCCACTAGATTCCTACGCCCAATTGTATCCTCTGAAATGGGGGTCGGGCTGGAGAAGGGGGAGGGAGAGGGAGACAGGGAGGAGCAGGAGGAGGAGTGGGAGGTGCGAGGAAAGAGGGAAGAGGAGGAGGAGGAGGAGGAGGAAGGAGAAGGAAGAGGGGAGTAGGAGGAGGAGGAGGGGGGAAATTGAAATGAAACTGAAACAGAAATTGAAACAATTTATTTGGTCATATAACTTATTTACAGTACTCGTCATTTTACAAAGAATGTACAGGGTATGACCGAGCTTTTTGGTTCTCGGCTTAACCTTATAAAGCTCAACACAAAACATACAGCTGACTAAAAACGTTTACAAAACAAAATAACCTGATAATAATTAAACAATGACAAGAGATTAAGACATACACGACATGAAATACAGTCTATATAAGACACAAATAATTACAAATTCTAGATTTCCAATATAATATAATATTAATGTAAAACACCAAAAAATAAACCAGGTTACATAAGAAAACTTCTGTAATATTACTACTCACTAATATTACACTAACGCATCGATAAAAATGATAAAAGCACTGGTAGTAATACTGCCATTATAACAAACAAACAAACAAACAAACAATTTCTTAGATTTACTGAAGTTACGTAAGCATATAGAGGACATAAGCATAAGTAAAAGGCAGTAATAATATACTTATACCAGTGTTATCAATATTTGTTTAATAAGAATTTTTAAAAGCAGTTTAA
>NC_091559.1:38044321-38046821 GCF_042767895.1 Penaeus vannamei | reverse complement strand
CTCAGTGAACCCAACTTTAAAAAAACGTTCGAGGAATGTTTTTTTTCTTCTTCTTCTTCCTGCGCTGATTATTCCCCCTCTTCCTCGTTTATTACGCTTTGTGTGTGTTCTCTTGTTTTATTATTCGTTCTTCTTTTCATACTGCTGTTATCCGTTTTCTCTTTTCTCACGTCATTTTTCCTCCTTCTTTCTTCTATATCAAATCTTCGTTTCCCTTCTCACTACACCCTCTCTCCCCTCTACCCTTCCCTCATTTCCCTCTTCCCTATACCTCTTCTCCCCCTCCCTCCCATTTCCCAACTATAAACCCCTTCTACCACCAACCCCTCCCTCATTTCCCCTCCATCTTCACCACCTCCCTCTCCCCCCGCGTTTCCCTCTTTACAGCCACATCTCTCTTCACTCCTTATCCCACCCAGTCTTCCCCTCCACTCAACACCATCGCCCCTTCCATTTCCCTCCATCACCTCTTTTCTGTCTTGCCTTCCCTCCACCTCCCTTCCCCTTACCCTTCCCTCCACCTCTCTTCTCCCTCCCCCTTCCCTCCACCACTCTTCTCCCTCCCTTCCCTCCACCTCTCTTCTCCCTCCCCTTCCCCTCCACCACTCTTCTCCCTTACCCTTCCCTCCATCTCTCCTCCCTCCCCCTTCCCTCCACCTCTCTCCTCCCTCTCCCTTCCCTCCACCTCCCTTCTCCCTTCCCTCTTCCCACCACCTCCCTCCTCCCTTCCCCCCTCCACCTCCCCTCTCCCTTCCCTCCCCTCTTCCCTCGGCACTCCAACCCCTCCCTTCACCTCCCTCGTTCCGTGCTTCGGCCTGTAATCTCCGCTCGGGCCTGTCGGGGAAATGAAACCCGAAGGACAGGGCAGGCGGCCTCGTGGGGCTCCTCCGAATTTATTAATCTCGACAACGGATCGCTCGACGCCGCTCATTCCGCCAGACATGTCCGTGTCTTGCAGGGAGAAAAGGGGGGAGGGGGAGGGGGAGGGGGGAGGAAGGAGGGAAGGGGAGGGGGGAGGAGACGAAGAGGAGGAGGGGGAGGGAGAGGGGCGAGGATGTTAAGGAGAAACGGGGATTTTTGTCTATGTCTTAGTCTCCTTCTCTGGATGCGTCTGTGTGTGTGTGTGGAGGTGTGAGTGGAAGTGTGTGTGTGTGTGTGTATGCGTGTGCGTGTGCGTGTGTGTGTGTTTTTCTTACCTAGTTGTTTCAATGCGGGAGCTAAGCTCAGGTGGTCACGTCTGCTATATTTAAATTGTATAACTTTTTAAATTGATACACATTTTTGTCACACACTACGTTTTTGGGGAGACTGTTCCATGCTTCAATAGTTCTGCTTGGGAAACAGAACTAACATTTTGTGGACCTTTTCATTTATATGATTATTTGGGCTTAGGTTTCTGTTTATGATTACCCCAAGATCTTTTTCCCTGTCAGCTGTGTTTAATATTGCGTCTCCTAATTTTTATTGGAATAGTGGGCGATTTCTATTTTCTCCGAACCTGACTACGTGGCATTCATTGGTATTGAATTCCATTTTCCAAGTACAACCCCACGTAAATAAGTTCTCCATGTCACTTTAGAGGCATTGGCATGAGACGTTGTCTGTCATCCTATTATGCATCTTCTCGTCGTGCGTGCGTGCGTGCATGAGGATGCCCGTATCTTTTTCAGTTAAGGTTTGACCGTGTTTATGCCCCCAAGTGCAAGTCAAACCGCAAGGGCGCTGGCGAGTGACTGGCGAGAGGGTGAAGACACACGCCCCTCTCAGTCTCCCGCCACGTGTGTCTCCACTCGGCCAGCCGCTTAGCAAATCCAGGTAAAGGGAAGCAGGCAGAATAAACAGCGAGGAGAGGGGGCGAAAGACAAAACCAGACGGACGCAACATCAAGGCAAACAGAGCTCCAGGCAAGGCAATCACGCCCGTCCGAGAGCACGTGATAGCAATGAACACTGTTGACTCACCCGATGCCCGCAGAAACGACGGTCCTCTCGCTGCCCAGTCACGCGTGCAAGAATTCCGCGTGCCAACTCCGGACGTAAACCGAGCGCAGATTCGCGGAAGGTGAGCAGACCAGGAATAAAATGCTCGAGGGAAGTTGAAGTGAAGGGGGAGAATCCTACGGTGGGGGGGGGTAGGTAAATCTACGATATGATGCGCGCGTGGTTTGCGTGTGTTTGGGCGTGCGTGCGTTAATTGCGCGTGTTTGGGCGGTTAGGGGAGGGCTGTCTATTTGCATTCGTGTGTGCTTGCGTGCGTGTGTTAATTGTGTGCGTCTGAGCGATTGAGGATGCTCGCCCACTTGTATCTGTGTGCGTTTGTTGACCGTGTGCGTTTGAGTGAGGTTTGCGCATTTAGATTTATGTGTTTTTGTGAGCGTATATTAATCGTGTGTCTAAGTGAAAAAGCTGTCTGAACATCTTTATTTGACTTTGTATCCGTATGCTCATCGTATGCGACTGAGCGAGGCTGCTTGTACTTCCCTACCCACGCGCCTTCGTAT
>NC_091559.1:38029321-38034321 GCF_042767895.1 Penaeus vannamei | reverse complement strand
CTCCCTCTCGCACACCCGGGTGGGGGTGGGGGTGGGGGTGGGGGGAGGGGGGAGTGTAACAGTTGTAATGTATGTAGTGGGAGGAAGGAGGCGTCCCACCCCCCACTATTATTACTTGTTGTTTGGTAGGTCGTGGCTGAGCGGTAAGGCAGTAGTAAGTAAGTACTGACGTACTCTGAAGATGTTGATGCAGAGGATTAAACTTGTCACGGTTTCTTGTCTTTATTCTGGGTAACTGGTGCAGAGGGCAAGGCAGGTGCCCAGGGAGGAGCACGTCCCTGCCGAGCCCGCGGGGGCGAGCGGTCTGCTGTAGATGGCACAGGAGTACCATGAACAGAAATTCACGTTTGAGACGTATATACAATGGAAAAACATGAAAAAATATGAAAGAACATAAATTCAGAAACATCGGCTCACATAACCGTTTCGTGGAGAGGAACAAGGGTATGGTTGACATGGTATATCAGTATGTTTTTACAATCCAAACATTGTGGTTATGGGACAGACTGGCTGACTATATCTGAAACATAGAACATTTGAATATCAGTGGTAAAATCAAGTTACATACATCGTGATTCAGAATAAGCATTTTATAAAGAAACATTTTGAGTATAAACGACATATTTGTCTACTTGACGACAACGGAATAAATGCATGGAAATGTATGAGAGTAATAAGGGTCAGATTAGCGTGTTCTACCGTTACTTTGTCAATGTCGGGCACAGGGCAGGTTGAAATGCTGTGAAATAAGAACACATGGCTTTCGTGGTATGCGAGGGGGTGAGCGACAGGGAGCAGGTCACTCGTCGCTCGGCCACTAGAAAAGAATCGTCCTCGATTCTTGAGTAGACGATGCAGGTAGATGACAGGTGACAGGTGATGGAAACATGTGACACTAGGGTCTCGATCGTGCAGTTGAGGAGGAACGGTCGTACAAGTATTTCTAAGGTCGGCGGCCTAGGGTGCTTGTTTGCACAGGGATCGCGTATTCAGGGGTGCAGATGGTCTTTGACGTGAGCGACAGTGATGATCAGTCCGCGGAGCTCGTCAATCGTTCCACACAGGATCACTGGAAGGCACAGTTAACTTGTCAAGCGCCGTGTCAGTCGTAAATGACACGCACACCGAGGTCTAGAAGATTCTGGGAGACCAGTAATCGTCGAAGAGTCGAAGGTTGAGCGGAGAATCTTGAAACGAGGTCTTGAGGATCACGTTGGCGAGAAGGATTCGTCATCTCGGGAAGGAACAACATTGTGAAGACGTCACGAGGGTCGGCAGGCAGGAGGGACAGTTCTTGCCAAGGTCACCAGCACGGCAGCAGATTGTGGTGGTGAGCGTAGCGAGATGCGAGGGAACGTGGGCGGCGATCACCAGCGGACGGGTCAGGGCGGCGGACATGGCCGGAGTAGCAACGCGAGAACAGGAGAAAGCGTCGGCGGGTGATGCGGCGGTGAGGACGTTCGGCGGTAGTCACCAGCGGACAAGGCGGCGGACACGGCCGGAGTTGCAGCGATGTACAGTAGAGAACATGGGAGCGTCGGCAGGTGATACGGCGGCGAGGACGTCCGTGAGATGAGCTCGTTAACGGGCGAGCGAAACTTGTGCGTCAGGGCACGGCGAGGGGACGACGTGGTGATCCGGAAGTCAAGGTCAGCAGTGGCGTTTCAGCACAGGCGTCTGGCTCTGGGGACAACGAACCAAGAACAACAGTACCATGTCTTGGCGACGAAGACATAATGCCATATCTCAGTATCTCCAGGGAGTTACAATATCAACACGAACTCATAGTGATTAGGAAATAACTGGAAGCAACGTGTCAAGTATTGGGAACAGAGAGGGCCATTATGAGTACAACATTTACCTGAGAGATAGGAGGCAGTAACAAACAAACGAGATTGTAGGACAAAATCTCGTGGAAATTGCGAGTTTATAGAGCCATGCAAGATAAAGGAATGATTCTCCGTGTCATAGTTTGTAGAATTCACGTGCAAGATCAGAGGGCAACAGATATACTTGTAAAAGTGAGGGTAGATAAATCATAGAACACATTTCTTCAGGGGAATGAGAGTAGTTGCGTGCAAAAATGCAAGATTTTTCATCGAAACTGAAGGGCAGTTGCATGCTAGGCTACAGGAAGGATTTTCCTATTAAGAGAATTACTGAAGACATGCAAAAATGCAGGAAGAATTTCCTGGGAAAAATAGCTCATTATGAATGAACTGGAACTTAGCATCGTGGAGATTCAGAAATCATTACGACAGAGTAAAGGAAAACGAACTAAGTACTCATAGGTAGACAGAACTACAGGGAAATTAACGTAATCATGCTAACCACAGGGCATGAGTGAGGCGCGCTCGGAGTGAGGGGAGACATGCTAGTTAAGGGGAGACAGATGCCAGTGAGGGGAGATCTCGTTTTCTATGAGGGGAGGAACACAGGTGTTTGCGAGAGCGAGGAAATCAGACGCTTCCTTCACAGGGGATTTCCTAAACAAATGAGAACAGCGAGGATAAAAGAAACTCACCTTGAGGTACTGGCAGGGCAGTGTAGATTGATGTTGCTGCATCAGGCGACTGCAGTAACCGTTGAGGACTGCGGCAGGTGCGCAGAGGGAGTAGCGACAGCAGGGAAGACTGGCTTCGCGTTTGGTGTCGGAAGTCTTGAAGTGACAGAGTTCGATAAGAGTTTCTTTGCTTGCAGGAGTCGATAATCTTGGTAGAGACTTGTAACTTCTCGTGAAGTTGATCTTCAGAGTACTTGGACGATGTCTTCGGAGGGGCGCGTGGTGCGGCAATCTTCGGAGGGGCGCGTGGTGCGGCAATCTTCGGAGGGCACGTGGTGCGATATCTTCGGAGGGCGCGTGGTGCAGTAATCTTCGGAGGGCGCGTGGTGCGGCAATCCCAGCGTGATGCCACCACTTGTAATGTATGTAGTGGGAGGAAGGAGGCGTCCCACCCCCCACTATTATTACTTGTTGTTTGGTAGGTCGTGGCTGAGCGGTAAGGCAGTAGTAAGTAAGTACTGACGTACTCTGAAGATGTTGGTCTGAAGTTAAACTTGTCGCAGTTTTCTTGTCTTTATTCTGGAGGTAACTGGTGCAGAGAGACAAGGCGGGGTGCCCAGGGAAAATTACGATCCTGCCGAGCCCGCGGGGGCGAGCGGTCTGCTGTAGATACTTCGAATTGCCATGAAGACGAAATTCGTTTGAGACAATATACAATGGAAAAACATGAAAAAATATGAAAGAACATAAATTCAGAAACATCGGCTCACATAACCGTTTCGTGGAGAGGAACAAGGGTATGGTTGACATGAATATCGGTATGTTTTACAATCAAAACATTGTGGTTATGGGACAGACTGGCTGACTATACTGAAACATAGAACATTTGAATATCAGTGGTAAAATCAGTTACATACATCGTGATTCAGAATAAGCATTTTATAAGAAACATTTTGAGTATAAACTTGTGTATGTATACTTGACGACAACAGAATAAATGCATGGAAATGTATAGAGTAATAAGGGTCAGATTAGCGTGTTCTACGTTCACTTTGTCAATGTCGGGCACAGAGACCAGGTTGAAGTACTTGTGAAATGAAACACGTAACTCCGTGGTATGCAGGGTGAGCGACGAGGGGAGCAGGTCACTAAAACAGTATACCTCCCGGCCCTTGTATTTACTCCGTGACGCAACACCCTAGTACACAAACTCGCGTCTCGAGCACCGTTTGTCAACTTCGTGTTTGCTGAGGTGGGGAGAGGGAGGGGGTGACGGGGAGGGGGAAGGGTGAGGGGGAGGGAGGAGGGGGGTGATAGGGGGAGAGAGGGGGGTGAGGGGAGGGGGGGGGAGTGAATGAGTGGGAGTGACGGGAGAGGGAGTGAGGGAGAGAGAGTGGGAGTGGGAGGAAGTGACGGGAGAAGGGAGGGAGGGGGAGGGGGGAGGGGCAGTGGGAGTGCGAACAGCGTAGAGGAGGAAGAGGAGGTGGAGGTGGAGAAATAGAAGAGGAAGAGGGCTGACATAAGACTGAGTGAGAGAGGGGAATGAGAATGTGAAAGGGGAAATAGGAATGGGACTGGAAGAAAGAGCGAAGAAACGAAAAGAAAATATATACGGAGAAGGAAATAACAGAGAACAGGGGGAAAGAAAGAAAAGGAGTGCGTGGGAGAGGGGAGAGGGAGGCTGAAAGGGGAAAAGAGAGTGACAGGAAAGAAAGAGTGAAAGGGAAAAGAGGGAGAGGAAAGGAAAAGGGAGAGTGAAAGGGAAAGAGGGAGAGTGAAGAAAGGGGAAAGAGGGAAGATAGAGGGGAAAGTGAAGAGGGGAAAGTGAAAAGAGGAAAAAAAGGGAAGACAGGAGAGGTAGGGTGAAAGGGGAAGGGAAGGAGAGAGGAGGAGGAGGAGAAAAGAGAGGAGAAGGAGTGCGAAGAGGTGGGGGGGGGGCTACTAAGGAGGCATGAAAGACGAGTTACAACTTCATTACGTATGTCACTCGTTGCCAGATGGAGAGCAGAAAGAGATAAACGAATAAACAGGAGGAGACAGTTCAGAACACACATGATACGATATAAGGAAGGAGAAAAGGAAGCAAGGAAGAAGGGGTAGAAGATACGAGAAGAGGAAGTATGAAAAAAACAAGAGGAGGAAGATACGTAAAGAAAATGAAGTAAGGAAAAACTAGGAGGAAGACGAGAGTAGAAAATGAAGTAAGAAAAATAGGAAGAAAACAAAAGTAAAAAAAAAAGGAAGAAGGCACGATAAGAAAAACGAATAATAAAAAAGATACGAGAAGAAGAGGAAGTAGGAGAGAAAAGAAAATGCAAAGAAACGAGAATAAAAAAAAAAAAAAAAAAAAGGAGGAAGACACGAGACACGACGAATAAAAAAAAAAAAAAATGACAGCAGGCCCATGACACCCCCTCCCCCCTCCCCCTCCCCTCCCCTCCGCTACTGCCTCGTGTGTTTGTCCTTCTGGCCGGTCACTCAATCCGCAATGTATTTA
>NC_091559.1:38024318-38028821 GCF_042767895.1 Penaeus vannamei | reverse complement strand
GTAAAATCAAATGATCATCAGAGACAGAGAAAGAAAGAGAAAGAGACAGACAGAATGAAAGAATAAGAGAGACAGACAGACATACACGAGTAAACAAGGCGACCACGAGACACGCGGTACATACCAGGCCCAAATCGCCACAATCCCTAATCGACAGAAACACAATTAAGTCGATCCAGAAGTACCAGGCCCAAATTGTCCCTAAGCCTACGCCTCTCCCCATTCTCTCCCTCTCCCTCTGTGCCCGTCTCCCTCCCTCGCATTCTCTCATTCTCTTTCTCTCTCTTTCTCATTCTCTCTCTCTCTCTCTTTCTCTCATTCTCTCTTATTCTCTTTCTCTCTCTCATTTTCTCTCACTATCTCATTCTCTCTCTCTCTCTCTCTCTCTCTCTCTCTCTCTCTCTCTCGCTCATTCTCTCCCTTTCCCTCTCCCTCTCCCACTCTCTCTAACACACACATACGCACACCACCTCTAATCTATCACCGCCCGCCCCGCCCACGCTCATCTTCCTATCGCGCCCACCATTCTGCTCGCAGCTCCTAAATTAAGTTCTTCCGGTCAACAGCGCTTTGCAGATAATTAGTGTACGAGGGACAAGGAGTAGGGGTGGCTGAAGACAGAGGTAGGGGGGAGGGAGGGAAGGGGGAAGGGGATAGGAAGGAGGAGGAGGAAGGAAGGCTAAGGAAGGCGGGAGGTGGAGGAGGGGGAAAGAGGAGGAGGAAGGGAGGGAGGAGAGGAGGAGGGGTATGGAAGGGGCCTGAGACAGGTGAGAGGAAGGGAGGGAGGGTATGAGGAGGCTGAGGAGGTTGGAGTGAAGGAGAGGTGGAGGAGGGAAGGAGGAGGAGGAGGAGTGGGGGGGAATGGGGGTGTGAGGAGGGCCATAGGAGGGAAGGAGGGAGGGTATGAGGAGGCTAAGGGGCGGGGGGTGGAGAGGGAAGGAGGGAGGAGGAGGAGGTGTGAGGAGGCTAAGGGAGGAGAAGAGGAGGAGGAGGAGGGATGGGGAAGGGGCCTGAGGAGGGAAGGAGGAGGGATTTGGAGAAAGGAACAGGAGGGAAAAGGGGGAGGGCCTGAGGAGGGAAAGGAGGAAGAGCCTGAAGAAGGAAAGGAGGAAGATGAGAAAGGAGGAGGAGGGTCTAAGAAGGAGGGAAGGAGGGAAGAATCAGAGGAATTAAGGAAAGCCGGGCTTGGAGGAAGGGGAAAGCGGAGGGGAAGCCTGAAGAGATGAGGAGGGACATAGAAGCACAAGGATGAGGGGGCCTAAGGAGGAGGAGGGACATGAAGAAGACAAGGATGAGGGGCCTAAGGAGGAAATGAAGAGGGACATGAGAAGGGAAGGAAGTAGAGGCATGAGGAAGGGAGGAGGGGGGGTAAGAGGAGGGGGCATAAGGAGGAGAAGCATAAGGACGGAAGGAGAAGGGGGGGGGGGGTACTAGAGGGTATGGAGTGGGAAAACGTGATGAATTTGGCACTTCTGCTTCCCCCCCCCCTTCTGCCTCCTCTACCCCCTCCTCCTGTACTCAAAGATGTTCACATGAAACAGAAGATTAAGCGAGAAAGAAGAGGAGGAGGAACAGGAGGAAAAATAAATAGCTACGAACAAAAAATCTATAAATAAAATAAGAGAAAGTGGGGGTAAGGCGGGTAAGGCACGCGCGCACACACGCGCACACACACACACACACACACACACACACACACACACACACACACACACACACACACACACACACACACACACACACACACACACACACACACACACAAACACACACACACACACACACACACTCACTCACTACAGAGAGAGAGAGAGAGAGAGAGAGAGAGAGAGAGAGGAGAGAGAGAGAGAGAGAGAGAGAGAGAAGAGAGGAAGGAGAAAGAGAGAGAGAGAGAGAGAGAGAGAGAGAGAGAGAGAGAGAGAGAGATATGAATCAAAAGAACGAAAAAAAACGATACGCCTGGATGGTTCCTAACATGACCAATAAAAAAATACAACTTAAAAATCAGATTGACATTTTATTTCCCGAATGACAAGAGACAGTGCTAAAAATATGCGCGTGCGAAAAATGTGACATTATTCTTTCCACCATTTGAGGGGGAAAAAAATCCCCCCCCCCCATTACATATCCAGATACCACCCCCACCATCTCCCCCCCCCCCTCTACCACGTCCCATACACCTAATCAAGTATGCCAGAAATGAAAGCTCTCTGTCTGGCAACACTGAACCAGATTACACGGAACAAAAACGCCAAAAAATTATTAAATACAACTTATTTCTCTCTAACTCACTGCAGCAAAAATTCGTCCGTTGCAACAGCACTCTTGCAAATATTAATAACATATCAATGTGAACAGAATGTTATTATTAATAATATAACTAAATAAAAATACAAATTGTAGGGGATATTTCCATTTCCTACATTTTTTTTTTTACTTTACACCTTGAGTTTTGAGAGTTTTGATTGTAGTGTAAAAAATAAAATAAATGAATAAATAGATAAATAAAATAAACAAATAGAATAAAAAATAAAAACTTTAAAAAAAGGTCTCTCAAGTGGTTCGAGTTCTTAAAACATTACTCCTAAAATAAGTTTGTTTCTTCTTTAAAGGTATATTCTTTATTCTTTTTTTTTTTACATTACCACGCCTACCCCCTTCCTCACCTGTTTTTTGCTTCTTTTCTTGTTTTCTTTCTCGACTGTTTTTGCTTCCTTTGTTTTTCCTTTATTCGGCTCTTCTGTTCCTCTTGTTTCCTCTTCCTTTATCCTCCATTCCGCACATTTAACAATTTTATCATTTCTCCTCCCCTTTCATTCTCTTTTCTCTTCTCATCACGTTTCCATCTCCTCACATTCGCGCAGCCATTCCTTCCTTCCTCTTTTTTTACCTTTCCTTTTCTTTTCACCATTTCCCCTTCCCATTTCCTAGTCTTTCCTTCTTCTTTGCATCGCTCTTCTTCTTTCTCTTCCATTATCCCTTCCCGTCCTTTTATTTTCTCCCCCCCACCTTCGTTAGTGCTTTCCTCCTCTTTCCACCGTTTTTCCTTCTCCTCCTCACTACGATTCTCTCCATTCCTCTCTTCACTCACCTTCACTTCCCCAAACACATTTTCCCTTTTTCCCTTTCTTCATTTTCTTTCCTTTCCCTTCTGCCACTCTACCTTCCTCCTTTCCCCTTTCACCACCATCCCCTTTTTTCGCCATTATTTTCCACTTCTCCTTGCCTTTCCTCCCTCCCCCGCCCCTTCACCGTCTTTCCCCCTCTCTGCCACTCTCCCCTTCTCCCCCTTTCTAATCTTCCCTTTCCCCCTTTCACCATCTTTCCTTCCCCTTATCATCACATTCCCTTCCCCCCTTTCTCCACCCGCCTTCTCTTCCCCTTTTCATCACCTTCCACTTCTCACTTCCCCTTCCCCACCATCCCTCCCCCGTTCCCACTTCCTTCCTTCCTTTTCTCCCTCATTTCTCCCACCTTCCCCTTCCCCCTTTTCACAATCTTTCCTCCCCCTCTTCCTCACCTCCCTCCCCCTCCTCCCCCCGCCCTGCCCCTTTTCCTCCCCCTCTCCTCACCTCCTTCTCCTCCTCTTCCCCCACCCTTCCCCTCTTACACCTCCCTCCTCCCTCCTCCTCCTCCCCGCCCTTCTCCCCTCACTCTCCTCCTACTCTCCTCAACCCAAACAAATGTAGCGCTGGAGAAATTCCTACCTCCTTTCACGACACCACGACCGACCTCTGGCTCCTCCTTACGTACCTGAAAGGAAGAAGAAGGAAAATATTTAAAGAGAGAGGAAAAAAAGTGCGAAATAAGTAGCAAATGTAACACACACACAAAAAATAGAAAAATACACATAAAAGCGCGAAATAAGAAGCAAATGTAACACAGAAGAAGGAAAATGCGAAGTAAGCATCAGATATAATACAAAAAAGAGTAGAAGAAAAACATAAAAAGTACAAAAATAAGTAGCACATGTAAGCTCCATTTTAAAAATCTATGAAAATAAGAATATCTAGCAAACACTACCTTAATTTTAATCTAAAAAAAAAAAATAAAAGTAGAAGATAAATATTACTTACATACTTGACATAACAATGAAGTAAAAAATATATAAAGTAACAGATAAATAGCACTTACCCCCATCCTACTAAGCATAAAAATGTAAGGCATTCAAGATATATCACATTGATTTAATCTAAAAGATAAAAAATAGCAAAAATAGCAAAATTGACCTCGATCTGAGTAAACACCATCTTTTTTTTTCTTTACAAAGGTAGAAACAAGGAAATGAAAATCAAAAGGATATAACGTGAATAATAAAAAAAGAAAAAATAGAAAGAACAAGAGAAACGCAACGGGAAGAAAAATGATAATTTCCTAGAGATAAAAAAGAGAAGAAAAAAGACATCAAAGAAAAAGAAAAATGAATGCGAGAGAGAGAGAGCGAAAAAAGTAGGATTGCCAGAGGAAAAGAAATAGGATAAATAAACAGACATACGAAGACAG
>NC_091559.1:38006818-38009318 GCF_042767895.1 Penaeus vannamei | reverse complement strand
GGCGGGACATTCCGATTACATGAAATCAATAAAACGTCGACACACAGACTAGACTGAACAAGGCCAAAACATCCCTGTACAACCGCAAGATCGATTTATCTTTATCTATCTATCTATTTAATTCATATAATTACTTATTCTATCTAACTATTTGTATATTCGTTCAATTTATTCATTTATCTATTTGTCTATTTGTTAAATTTATTAATTCATTTATTCTATCTAATTGTCTGTTTCTTCAATTTATTCGTTCGTTTATCTATCTATTTGTCTATTTGTTAAATTTATTAATTCATTTATTCTATCTAATTGTCTGTTTCTTCAATTTATTCGTTCGTTTATCTATCTATTTGTCTATTTGTTTCAAGTCGCGCGTCTTTCTTTTATTTCTTTTTCTTTGAATTTGATATCTATTTCTTAAAAGATTCAACCATAATTTTTCTTCACTTTCATTAGAACAGCTAGACAAGAGGGAGGTGGGGGAGATGAAGAGAGGGAGGGGAGAGGGAGGGGGAGGGAGGGGGAGAGGGAGAGAGAGAAGGGGAGAGAGAAAGAAAGAGAGAAGAAGGGGAGAGAGAGAGAGAAAGAGAGAGAAGAAGGGGGAGAGAGAGAGAGAGAGAGAGAGAGAGAGAGAGAGAGAGAGAGAGAGAGAGAGAGAGAGAGAGAGAGAGAGAGAGAGAGAGAGAGAAACTGAGAGAGAGAGAGACTGAGAGTGAGAGAGAGAGACTGAGAGAGAGAGAGAGAGAGAGAGAGAGAGAGAGAGAGAGAGAGAGAGAGAGAGAGAGAGAGAGAGAGAGAGAGAGAAAGAGAAAGAGAAAGAGAAAGAGAAAGAGAGAGAGAGAGAGAGAGAGAGAGAGAGAGAGTGAGAGAGAGAGATTGATGTAAAGAGTGCGCAAGTAAAATCAATCCCCCCGCAACACACCATCCTCTCAATACAGCCGCAATAACCACTGAATCTAAACTTGCAACAGCCTCCCAGCGCAAGATTGTGCAACTACGACATAGCAAACCAAAACTGCTGGAGGAGGATGCGATGGACACAAGCTTTAGGATGAAGCTTGAAGAAACTTTCAGATAATAATTAAGTTGGTGATTAAAAGTAAACGAAACATAGATATCCCTAAGATGCTTCTTTTAATCCTAAGAGTTGGTTACTGGGATTATCCTTAACGCTTTAAATATAAAATAGATTTGTTGGTAAATCTAAAAAATATAGCATCATCCTTGTCCTCATTATACTCCCTGTAGAATATTAATTATAGAATATCATTTGTACTTCCTGTTCCACATTAGCTTTGTTAAACCGTCTCCCTCCCTCCCTCCCCCTCCCCCTTCTCTCTCTCTCTCTCTCTCTCTCTCTCTCTGTCTCTCTCTCTCTCTCTCTCTCTCTCTCTCTCTCTCTCAAAAAATACATATAATACATATAATATATATATATATATATATATATATATATATATATATATATAAAATCAAACAAGCAATAACACATATTAAATAAGGAAACCCTCTACTTTGACCCAAGTTCATGAATCATCATATCCAGTAGCCCCCCCCCCCCAATGACCCTCCTCAAGCACTGAAGACAAGCAACTAAATCTTGTAAAGCTCAGCGCTACACGAACAATGAACCGACGGTGCAAGTGTAAACAAAGGCGTGTAACCATGGTAACGGGAGCATCACGCTACATATTGGTCTCATTATCGGGGATCGGGGAAGGTAAGTTGAGAGGTGGGGGATAATCGGACAGGTAATAGAGGGGAGACGGAGGAGGGAGGAAGAGGGGAGAAAGAAGACAGGGTAGAGGGAAAGAGGGAGAAAGAGAGACATGGGAGAGGGAGAAAGAGAGACAGGGAAGAGGAAGAGAGGAAGAAAGAGAGACAGGGGAGAGGGAGAGAGGGGAAAGAGGGAGAGGAAGAAGGCGAGAGCGGGGAGAGGTAGAGAGAGGAAAAGGAAAGAAAGAGAGAGGGGAGAGGGAGAGAATGGTGAAAGAGAGAGAAGGAGAGGAAGGGGAGGAGAGAGAGAAAAGGGAGAGGGAGAGAAAGGGGAATGGAAGAATGAGAGAGAGATAGAGGGGAGGAGAGAGAGGGGAGAGGATGAGAAAAAGGAAAGAGAGAGAGATTACAGAAGGAGAAAGAGGAAGAGAGAGAGAGAAGCGGGAGACACACAGGAGAGGAAGATGAGAGGATTACATTACTCTCTTTGATTCCGTAACGAAGAGGATCGACGGACATCAAGCTCCCGCGATAAGGATTCGGATCCGCGTCCTCGAACCTCCTCCTCAAGACACCTTTTCCCAACTATTTCCAAGCCTCAGAATATCCGAAAGAAAGTAAATAACGATGATTCTGGATACCCACCCACCCCCACCCACCCTTCCACAGCCATGCACGATCACCCTCACTGACAGGGGCGCTCTCCTCACCTTATAAAATTAATATAATCTACAGAACAGCGATGGCCTGGCCTTTATCCGCCCATGCATCACGTTTACACCCT
>NC_091559.1:37999318-38001818 GCF_042767895.1 Penaeus vannamei | reverse complement strand
TCAAAAGAGAGGGGAAGAAGACCAAAAAGAGAGGGAAAGAAAACCAAAAGAGAGGGAAAGAGAAAACCAAAAGAGAGGGAAAGAGAAAACCAAAAGAGAGGGAAAGAGAAAACCAAAAGAGATGGAAAGAGAAACCCAAGAGAGAGGGAAAGAGAAAATCAAAAGAGAGGGGAAGAAGACCAAAAAGAGAGGGAAAGAAAACCAAAAGAGAGGGAAAGAGAAAACCAAAAGAGAGGGAAAGAGAAAACCAAAAGAGAGGGAAAGAGAAAACCAAAAGAGATGGAAAGAGAAACCCAAGAGAGAGGGAAAGAGAAAAACAAAAGAGAGGGGAAGAAGACCAAAAAGAGAGGGAAAGAAAACCAAAAGAGAGGGAAAGAGAAAACCAAAAGAGAGGGAAAGAGAAAACCAAAAAGTAGATGGAAAGAGAAAACCAAAAGAGAGGGAAAGAGAAAATCAAGAGAGGGAAAGAGAAAACCAAAAGAGAGGGGAAGAAGACCAAAAAGAGAGGGAAAGAAAACCAAAAGAGAGGGGAAGAAGACCAAAAAGAGAGGGAAAGAAAACCAAAAGAGAGGGAAAGAGAAAAGCAAGAGAGAGGGAAAGAGTAAACCAAAAGAGAGGGGAAGAAGACCAAAAAGAGAGGGAAAGAAAACCAAAAGAGAGGGAAAGAGAAAACCAAAAGAGAGGGAAAGAGAAAACCAAAAGAGAGGGAAAGATAACTCCAAAAAGAGGAGGAAAGAGAACAGCAAAAGAGGGAAAGAGAGCACCAAAAGAGAGAGGGAGAGAGCACACCAGAACTGCCTCTCTTTACGAAACGGGGAAATAAACACTTCAGAGCCATTTTACTCTCGTATAGGGTTCCCCTCTTCCTTCCATAGGCCTAATCGCATTCGAAAGGCAATAAAAACATCATTTACTTATGCCATGTCTAAGCTGCAATGCCCGGGTCATGGAGGTCGTTAAGGATGGAAATCCTATAGACTTCTCGTTTCGCTTCGTCTTTAGGTCGATAGGGACAAATATCCGAAGGAGGGGATTAGCGATAGTCCTCACGGAAGGAAGAAGAGAAGGGAGGATGAGTGAGAGAAGGAGGGGAGGAGGTGGGGAAGGGAGAGAAGGAGGGGAGGAGGGGGGAAGGGAGAGAAGGAGGGGAGGAGGGAGGGAAGGGAGAGAAGGAGGGGAGGAGGAGAAGAGAGTGAGAGAAGGCAGGGCGTATGGTTATGAATCATGGGAGGGGGGAAGCACCTATATATATATACATATGACCTGTTCCTCGCCATGACAAGGATGGGGATCTCCGTCACAGCCATTTCCTCACGGGATGCCGTCGACACACCAATTGCAATCTAACCCTTCTCCCTCCCCCTTCCACCCACTCCCCTCCCTCCTCTCCCTCGTTTTCCCTCTATTCCCTCTCCCATCAGCGTCTCCTCCCTCTTCCCTCACTCTCGCTCCTTCCTCTCATCCCACCTCGCACACCCGCGCCAGGGCAACAGTTCCGGGTTATATCATCCTAAGTGATACTAAGTGCCTAAACCGGGGTTATGAAGTCGCGCTCCTCATTTGTTTATTGGATACTGTATGCGTCCTCGGGTAAGGACTGGGAGGGCGCGAGGGGTGGGGGTGAGGGCTGGTTGGTAGGGGAGGAGAGGTAGGGCGGGGGGGAGGGGAGGAGAAGGGAGGGGGTCGCTGTTGGCTATTTCCGGGTATCAATATAAAGCACGTAAGGTTAATTGAATTCGGAGGTGAATGTCCACGAGGTGGGTAATTATGACAAGTCGGGGATAATAAGACGAAGAGAGAGAGAGGGAGAGAGAGAGAGAGAGAGAGAGAGAGAGAGAGAGAGAGAGAGAGAGAGAGAGAGAGGGAGAGAGAGAGAGAGAGAAACAGCAGCAATGAAACCGTCTAATACCACATCATACATCATGAAGTTGCACTTAATCACTCACTCACTCTCATACTCTCTCTCTCTCTCCCTCCTCTCTCTCTCTCTCTCTCTCTCTCTCTCTTTCTCTCTCTCTCTCTCTCTCTCTCTCTCTCTCTCTCTCTCTCTCTCTCTCACTCTCTCATTCACTCTCTCATTCACTCTCTCATTCACTCTCTCACTCACTCTCCCTCTCCTTCTCCTTCTCTCTCCAAGGTAGCTTCCAAACATCACACATCCACGCTGCATCTATCATACCTCTTACTCTTCCTCCCTCCTTCCTCTTTCTACAAACGAGGCCAACCCATTATGATCCGTCGGTTCCTTGAGCATAAGGCCCAAGTTGAGAGGGTCGAGTCTTAAGTCTAGTCTGACATGCCAACAAGATTGAAATATCTTGTCAATGTTCCGTTCCCATTACGCGTTTCCGAGTTTTCGCAGAAGTGACAGTCGGGTGCCAGTGCCAGAGGAGGAGAAGGGGGGGGGGGCGGGGGCGGGCGGGATAGCAGATAAATCTCGTTACGTTCGAGAATTAAATATCGAGACACCGCTGAGAACAAGGCAACCTGTCATAAAACA
>NC_091559.1:37989318-37994318 GCF_042767895.1 Penaeus vannamei | reverse complement strand
TTCTCTTTTCTCTCTTTCTTTCATTATTTATTTATTTCTCTCTCTGTCTCTCTCCCTCTCTTTAATTCTCTCACACACACAATCACACAAACAAACATACACATACACAGAAACACACACACCTATACAAACACACACAAACAAACACATCCACACATACACTCGCAAACCTTAAAATAATCGCATAAAAAACGCCCCCCCCTCCCCACCCCCACCCAAAAAAAAAAAAAAAAAAAAAAAAAAAAAAAAAAAAAAGCATACATGAGCTCTCTCTCACTCGGCGCGTGCAATCAGGCCTCTGAAAATACGAGGCCAGCAAATTGGTAAATGAGCTCAGGTAATACGGATTTATCTACGGGTAAGCGAGGCACCCTCCGCGCGGATATTGTGTCACTACGTGCTGGAGGAAAAAGATCGAGATTTTTTTTCCCCTTCTCTCTCTTTATTTCTTTCTCTCTCGTCTTTTTTCGCTTTATTTCTCGTTTTTCTGTACTTTTTTATCTCTTCCTTTCCCCTGTCTATTGTTTTTTTTTATCTTTCTTTTCTCTCCCACTCTCTCTCTCTCTCTTTTCCCTCCATATCCCCCCCCCCTCTCTCTCTCTCTCTCTCTCTCTCTCTCTCTCTCTCTCTCTCTGTCTCTCTCTCTCCCTCTCTCTCTCTCTCCTCTCCCTCTCTCTCCCTCTCTCTCTCTCCCTCTCTCTCTCTCCCTCTCTCTCTCTCCCTCTCTCTCTCTCCCTCTCTCTCTCTTTCTCTCCCTCTCACTCTCTCCCTCTATCTCATTTTTTTCTTATCTTCGGCAAGCAGATTGATGAAGATACTTTTAAGCGCGAGGAAAAGAGAGAAAAAAGGGAAAAGTTTAGAGAGAAAGGGAGATGTAGAGAGAGGAAGGCAGAAGGAAGAGGGAGAGCGAGAAACAGGGAAGGAAGATGAGGAAGGACCGAGAGAGGAAGGCAGAGAGAAAAGGAAAAAGAAGAGAGGGATGGAGGGAAAGGGAGAAAATAAAAGAGGGGGAGGGGGGAGGGAGGGAGGGAGGGAGGGAGAGAGAGAGGGGAGGGAGAGAGAGAGGAGGGAGAGAGAGAGGGAGGGAGGGAGAGAGAGAGGAGAGAGAGAGAGAGAGAGAGAGAGAGAGAGAGAGAGAGAGAGAGAGAGAGAGAGAGAGAGAGAGAGAGAGAGAGAGAGAGAGAGAGAGAGAGAGAGACAGAGATCGAGAACTTCTCTCCCTAAGCATCGCAGGAGAGAAGTTAACCGAACCATAAAAAAAGACTTCCCCCTCCCCCTCCCCCTGTCCCCTCCACCCCCTCCCTCCCTCAGACATCCCGAGGGAGAGAAGCTGCAGGACAGCCAACGACCCCAAGAGCGATTCCCCGACGGCGCGGCAATGAAGGAACGAAGCGATGCCATATTGCCTGGCAGCCTTTCGTCCTGTCGCTGCCAACGCCGCTGCGGAACCTCTCCTCGGCGACTGTCGGGGCTTCGGTTAAATCCCTAAACACCATTTCCGACACCATAACCCCTATTTCCAACACCATAATTGCCCTTTCCGACACCATGACCCCCATTTCCAACACCATAACCCCTATTTCCAACACCATAATTGCCCTTTCCGACACCATGACCCCCATTTCCAACACCATAATCACCATTTCCAACACCATAACTCCCATTTCCAACACCATAACCCCCATTCCCAACATCATAATCGCCCTTTCCGACACCATAATCCTCATAATACATGTGATGATGATAACAGCAAACAAACCAAAAAAATCGATGTGGGTAATAATAAATAATTAAAGTAATGAGAATGAATAACAAATCGATGTGAGTAATGATGGATAAATAAGATAATGAGAATGATGATGGTAATTATGGTTAGGTTTGATGATAACAAAAATGATCGATAGCGACGATGACGATGGTGATGATGATGATGATGATGATGATGATGATGATGATGACGATGATAATGATGATGATGACGACGACGATGATGGCGATGACAATGAACATCATTATAACCACATCGACAACAACAAATAACCATCGCTCTAACAACAACAAATTAACCATCCTAAGAAGGCCAAGGAAAAGAAGACCAAAATGTCGAAAAATAACTATCAATAACTACCTCTTCGAATCGCAAACCACCTGTTTAGCCTCTGAAGTGCCATTTCTTCCCGGAAACCACCTAACAGGCAATCATCTCGCGGATAGACCATTTACTGAGCTTGAAACGAATCAAATCATACGCGAATGGAAGAAGAAGAAAAAATAAAAAAATAGAAGAAAACAGAAAGAAGAAATATAAGAAAACAAGAAAGAAGAAATAGAAAAAAAAACATTAAATAGATAATTGAATAAAATAAAGAAAATAAAAGTATGTACATAACGAAGGCAGGAAACTTCAAAAGGGGGGAAGTGTATAGAAGACGGAGAAGGGAAACGGGAAGTGGAGGAGAAAAAGAGAATGGTGAAGCGAGCTTGAAAAACAAAAGCGAAGGGAGATATGGGAAGAACAAGAGGCGAGAACGAATATAGGCACAGAGGGGAGATCAAGGAGGTCAGAGGAGAGGGGAGAAAGAAAGAGGAGGAGGAAGAAAGCATGAGTAGAAAAAAAGAAAATTGAGCGACACGAAAATGAGAGACAAAATGGCCAAAAAAAACAGGGACGGAAATGAAAAAAATATGTGACGATAAAAAAAATGAATCAATTAATTAAAAAAAGAAAAAAAAAAACTAAACGAGTCGGTCTCACATTAAAATAAATATAAGATATACATCAAATAAGATAAAAAGGATAAAAAGGATAAAATTGAAGAAGAGTAAAACATGGAAACAAAAACACGTAAAAGAATAACGGAGAGAAAAGGTTCACAGCGCGATCAAACCCAATCGATTTCGCACCAAAAGTCTATTAACTTTTCACTGGAAAAGAGGGGAAAAGGAGAGGGAAACGGAGAGGACTGAAGGGGGAGAGACAGAGAAAGAAAAGGAGGAATAGCTACATCAGAAATGGAAAGGAGAAATAGGAGGAATAGGAAGAGGACAAGAGAGGGAAAGATGAAAGAGGAGAAAGGAGAAAAATAAATAGGAGGAGGAAGAGGAGCAGGAGGAAGAGGAGCAAAAGCAGGAGGAAGAGCAGGAAGCGGAGCAAGAGCAGAAGGAAGAGAAGCAAGATAAGAAGTTGGGAAGAAGGAGAAGGATAAGGAGAAAGATAATAAGAAGGCGTCTTAAGGGCAAGAAAAGATCCCCTCTCTCCCTCACTCTGGCTCTACAGAACTCTTGCCTTTACACCCTCCGGACCTGCCAAGATCTTAAGAAAAAAGAGGGAGAAAATACCAGTCAGTAGGGGGGAGGAGGGGGGCAACAGGAGGAGGATGGCGAGGGGTGGGTTGGGGGGTGGGGGGGAAGGAGGAGATGTGGGATGGGGTGGTGAGTGGGGTGGGGGGTAAGAGAGGTCCACGTTCTCTAATCCACCGAGTTAATTAACCAGCACAACATCAAGATCAAAGGTTTAAACAATACGGATTAATTAACATCTCAAATTACAGGCGCGTACGTTGGTGCCGGGGTGGCGCCAGGTACACGAAAAGCGGGGGGAGGGGCGAGAGAAAGGGGGAAGGGGGAGAGGGAGGGAGGTGACAAAGCGAGGGAAAGGGGGAAGGGGGAAGGGGGAGAGGGAAGGAGGGACAGCGAGGGAAGGGGGAGAGGGAGGGAGGGACAGCAAGGGAAAGGAGGAAAAGGGGAGAGAGAGGGAGGGAAAGGGGGAAGGGGGAGAAGGAGGGAGGGACAGCGAGAGAAAGGAGGAAAGGGAGGAGAGGGAGAGTCGTCGATCGGTTTTCCAGGCTTCTTGAAGAGGTCGAGGTGAGTGGCGAGTCGGAAGCACCTGGCGCGGAGACGAAGGCGTCGAGGTCAGAGGGTAATCCGAGGTCAGACAAAAGGAGGATTATCTTTGGTTTGCAGAAGTCAACAGCCAACATGTCTTACTCATTACTAACGAACAAGTGAATGAGTAAACAATGAGTACAAGGTGAATTTTAAAATAATCAAACGATCCTTCATTCTTTCCAATCATAATCAAATCGCTCTAATTAGCCCGCTGGCACTTATTTACATATCCCATATAGAGTCCAAAACATAAGCGAATTAAATCATAAACAACTCTATACCATCAGAGTTAGAACTAATTAACTCATTGCAAGCTGTCTTCTGTCAACAGGTCATCCAATTTCATTTTTTCACCGAGTTGCAATTGGCTTTCTATAAAGAAACCTCTAAATTGAAGTTTCATTTGTCAAAGTCCAATTAATTATTCAGAAAATACTTCCTAATGACGATGATAATTCAGAGTACAAGAGCTTTCATTTTTCTCCTCTGTCGATGTCATCTTAATAGCTAAGAATATTACTACTAGCATAATACTTCTCTCTGTTGTAGTCTTCTTCCATCTTCCATCGTAATACTTCTTCCTCTGCTGCTTCATCTTTATCTTATTTTTTTTATCTTCATCTTCTTCCTCTTCCTCTGTTCCTTCTTCTTCTTCTTCTTCTTCTTCTTCTTCTTCTCCTTTCTTTGAAATTGCAATGTATCGTCAATTGCAGTGAGTTTAGGGGGTAGGTGCGGGGCAAGGGCAGGCGTCGGCAGAGCAAGAATACTTTTCCAAGTTTTAATGAAATATTTCGACAAGTTTCCCCATTAGTGTTAGTCCTCACGGTGTCTTGGTAGAGAGAAGATAAAGCACCACCTTGCTCCCCTCTCATGCACAGATGGGGTTATGGCGAGGGGAAAAAGGAGGGGGAGAAGACACGGCCATACCTTCCATCTCACGTACGAGGGAGAAGAGGGGAAACTCAGCCTTGCAGAAGAACGTTAAAAAGGATCTTTCAGCTTGTGTACCAAATTAGGGGCGCTGTGCCACTTGTCTCTACCTGTACTTGGCACTACCCCCCCACCCCACCCCTACCTCCCTGACCAATCCACGTGGCAGAGACATCATGAAT
>NC_091559.1:37979318-37981818 GCF_042767895.1 Penaeus vannamei | reverse complement strand
TGCACAGATTTCCTGTAAACTCATTACATTCAGAAGTCATTAGTGTTAGCAAGTGCTATTATGAATTCAAAGAATCAAACACACATCCTTCACACACACACACACACACACACGCACACGCTAAAATGCAGAGAAGCACGTACGCACACACACACACACAACCGCAAAGACCTACACCTACAACAGACACATTACCTCCTTCCCCCCACATACAAATACACATACACTCACACACACCCTCCCTCCCTCCCTCCCTCCCTCCTCGACACACACACGCACACACAGTCCGTCCCTAATACACAATACGACCTAAATGAAGGGGTTCATATTAAACAGCGACATTCGAGCGACAAGCTGGCACCTCGTTCTGTTCATCACACACAATTAATTCAGTGTCAACATCAGAGATTACCTGAAACATCAGTAAATCGTAAAACAAATGATGGAAACACCTGCTGCTAAAGGATGGGAGGGGGTGGGGTATGTAAGGGGGGGGTAGGAGAAGGTAGAGGAGGTAGAGGGGGTTCAAGAGGGGGATGAAGGGGGAGGAGGAGGAGGAGGAGGAAGAGGAGGAGGAGGAGGAGGAGGAGGAGGAGGAGGAGGAGGAGGAGGAGGAGGAGGAGGAGGAGGAGGAGGAGGAGGAGGAAGGGGATGAGAAGGCGGAGGTATAATAACAAGAGGAGGAAGAGGAAGAAGAAGAGGAATAGGAGGAGGCAGAGAACGTAAAAGAAGAGGAGGAGAAAGAAGAGCTAGACGCTAAAGAGCAAGAAAAAGAGAAAGACAGCGAAACAGAAGACAAAGAAGAAGAGAGAAGAGAAGAGCAGGCACAGACCAGCCCCGCCTCGCTCCCTAACGGCCCTCTGACGCATCCAAGCACGGGGGTTAGTTAGCTATCTGCAGTGAGGCCTCGTTAGCTTCGGAATAAGCAACGGGACCAGCGGCGTGATTCCTCGTTTTCTGCGGAGTGCTTTTGCGAAATCGGATCTTCGCTGATAATGCTTTAGAGGAGAAGAAAGAAGATGACAAAATTACTCTATGCGATACTAGAGGTTTATTCTAATTACGAAATGAATGGTGGTTTTAATTACTCTATGCGATACTAGAGGTTTATTCTAATTATGAAATGAATGGTGGTTTTAATTACTCTATGCGATACTAGAGGTTTATTCTAATTATGAAATGAATGGTGGTTTTAATTACTCTATGCGATACTAGAGGTTTATTCTAATTATGAAATGAATGGTGGTTTTAATTACTCTATGCGATACTAGAGGTTTATTCTAATTATGAAATGAATGGTGGTTTATATTACTCTATGCGATACTAGAGGTTTATTCTAATTATGAAATGAATGGTGGTTTTAATTACTCTATGCGATACTAGAGGTTTATTCTAATTACGAAATGAATGGTGGTTTTGACTATCTTGATAATATTCTATCTGCATATAGTATCGCATTCATTAAATATAGATACAATGATAGGAAGATGAAACAAATATCACGCAATCCGTTAACATCGGATAAAGGTAAATCATTAAACAATATACTTCCAAACCTATATTTTGCATCAAAAGAACCAATGATAAAAAAAAAATGACGATAAATATATAAATAATACAATAAAACAACAACAACAAAAAACACAGACTGAAACAACTGCCGACGAAAAGTAAACCTCACACTGCAATGCACACTTAGAAAACTTTAATAATAACCCTTTCGGCTCTTCTGTTTCGGAAATTTTCACTCGCCGGGCCTGCTCCTCTCCTGTCATTCACAAGCCAGCACTTTTGGAATTAAAACCCCGAGGACCGCCAGACCGAAATTTTACAAAAGCCTTTCGCATAAAACACCTACTTGTTGCCTAACTGCAGTTAACAAATCTAAACCCGGGGAAAAAATATATACATAAAAAACTGCCGAACATAAAAACGACGAAAACTTTTCCTATAACATCTGGGGGTTAACAGAGAGAGAGAGAGAGAGAGAGAGAGAGAGAGAGAGAGAGAGAGAGAGAGAGAGAGAGAGAGAGAGAGAGAGAGAGAATGATAGATAGAGAGAGAGAATGATAGATAGATAGAGAGAGAGAGAATGATAGGTAGATAGATAGAGAGAGAGAATGATAGGTAGATAGATAGAGAGAGAGAATGATAGGTAGATAGATAGAGCGAGAGAATGATTGATAGAAAGATTGAGAGAGAGAGAATGATAGAAAGATTGAGAGAGAGAGAATGATAGATAGATAGAGAGAGAGAGAGAGTGAGAGAAAGAGAGAGAGAGAGAGAGAGAGAGAGAGAGAGAGAGAGAGAGAGAGAGAGAGAGAGAGATAGAGAGAGAGAAGAGAGAGAGAGAGAGAGAGAGAGAGAGAGAGAGAAAGATAGATAGAGAGAGAGAGAGAGATAGAGAGAGAGAATGATAGATAGATAGAGAGAGAGAGAGAGTGAGAGAAAGAGAGAGAGAGCGCGCGATTAACAGACACAAATTTAACTTAAGTTCAGC
>NC_091559.1:37969318-37971818 GCF_042767895.1 Penaeus vannamei | reverse complement strand
AGCAAAATAGAACAAGACCTCACAGCGAAATGGTTGTCGTTAATTTCCAATTTGCGAATAGGTCAGACGTCGACATGTTAACTTCCTAATAGGTCATGTGTCAGCCTCGTCAACTCTGGCTTATAAGGTCGGAAGGTCGTTTGGTTATTCAACGTGTCAGGGCGATCACTCAATCCACAGGTCAGCAAGGCACACGAGGTCAAAGGTCACAGGTACTACCCCCCCCCCAAAAAAAAAAAGTAAAAAAAATAAATAAATGAATAGACAAAAAAATAGAAATAATTCCATTGACCCCCCCCCCCAAAAAAAAAAAAAAAAAAAAAAATGAAGGGAGGAAATGACGTCAAATCCACGAGTCCCGATGTCAATTATCCAGATATTATGAAGTTGGACACAAAAAAAGACCCAGAAGATAATGGAATAATAGCGCCCATTAAACCAAGGAATCAAATGCGAGCCTCATGTCGAATGTCGATCATTCCCCCGGGTTAATAATTCACCAGGGGGATGAGGGTTATCGAAATCGTCCAGATGCTGAACAAAAGAAAAGAACTGAACAAAAAAAAGTGTAGCATTGAGGCAAATTTAGTCTCGGGTCAGAACAAAAATAAATAAATATATAAAATAATCATGATAAATACATATCTAGATAAAGAAATAGAAGGTAAGACTTTTGAATGGAAAAATATGGTGAAAATAAAAATAAAGAATTGAAAAAAATTAATATACACATTACTCACACGCTGACCAGGAGAGACAATACAATACAAAGGGACATAATAAGAACGAAATAAATAATGTTATAAACAAATAAAGAAAACAAAATACAGAACCGAAAGAATAGCTGAAGAGCAAAGAAACAAGATCTTTTCACTGATACGAAAAATAAATAAATGTTACTATCTCCTCAGGCTACAGCTACTTCGACTTGTTTTAGCTTTTTCTTGACAGTTGGGAGAGAAATGCAAAAAAAATGATATAGCCCCAAGGTTATCATCAGTATCATATTTTTCTTTCACTCTCTATGTCGTTATATATATATATATATATATATATATATATATATATATATATATATATATATATATAATATTTATATAACATATATATAACATATATAACATATATAATATATATATATATAATATATATAATATATATAACATATATATATATAACATATATATAACATATATAATATATATATATAATATATATACATATATATACATATATATATAATATATATACATATATATAATATATATATATATATATAATATATATACATATATATATAATATATATACATATATATATAATATATATATACATATATATATCATATATATACATATATATAATATATATATACATATATATATAAAATATATACATATATATACATATATATAAATATATATATACATAATATATATACATATATATATAATATATATATAATATATATATACATATATATATAATATATACACACACACACACACACACACACATATATATATATATATATATATATATATATATATATATATATATATATTATACATATACATATATACATAATATAATATATATGTATATATATATATATAAATATATATATAAACATATATATATAGAAATATATATATATATATATATATATATATATATATATATAATGTTTATATATATATATATATATATATATATATATATATATATATATATATATATATATATACATATATATACATATATACATATATATTTATATATGTATATATATATGAATATATATACATATATATACATATATACATATATACATACATACATACATAAATACATATATATATATATATATATATATATATATATATATATATATATATAAATATCTATATATGTATATATGTATATATGTATATATATGTATATATATATATATATATATATATATATATATATATATATATATAAACATTATATATATAAACATATATATATATATATATATATATATATATATATATAAACATACATGCACATACATACAAACACACACACACACACACTCACACTCACACATACACACGCAAACACGCACACACACACACACTCACAAAAAATACACATACACACACACACAGAAATCTAAGCAAACCCGCGTATATGTTTGCGGTTTATGGAGGAATCCTTCGTCATTGTTCTACGCATTTTCGAACGAACATCACGCCTACCGATGTTACATTTAAAATATTCTTAAATAATATTCTCGCTAATCACAAAAACACACACACAGACACAGACACACGCTCACGGAAGGTGTCATGGGAGAGATGGGCTGGGATGGGTAGGGGAGGGGAGGGGAGGGGAGGGAGGGAGGGGGAGGGGAGGGGAGGGAGGAGGGGAGTGGAGGGGAGGGTAGGAGGAGGGGAGGGGAAGGGAGGGGAGGGGAGGGGAGGGGAGGGGAGGGGATTGGGGAGGGAGGGGG
>NC_091559.1:37956818-37959318 GCF_042767895.1 Penaeus vannamei | reverse complement strand
GGGAGCGAGGGAGGGAGAGAGGGAGAGGGGGAGAGGGAGATGGGGAGGGAGAGCGGGAGAGGGAGAGGGGGAGAGAGAGAGAGTGAGAGAGAGAGAGGGAGGGAAGGGGAGAGGGAGAGGGAGAGGGAGACGGAGAGGGAGAGGGAGAGAGGAGAGGGAGGGAGGGAGGGAGGGAGGGAGGGAGGGAGGGAGGGAGGGAGCGAGGGAGGGAGGGAGGGAGAGAGAGAGAGAGAGAGAGAGAGGGGGGGAGAGGGAGAGAGAGAGAGAGAGAGAGAGAGAGAGAGAGAGAGAGAGAGAGAGAGAGAGAGAGAGAGAGAGGGAGAGGGAGAGGCAGGGAGGGAGAGAGAGAGAGAGAGAGAGAAAGAGAGGGAGGGAGAGAGCGAAAGAGAGGGAGGGAGAGAGAGAGAGAGAGAGAGAGGGGGAGGGGGAGGGGAGGGGGAGGGGAGGGGGAGGGGGAGAGGGAGAGAGAGAGAGAGAGAGGGAGAGAGAGAGAGAGAGAGAGAGAGAGAGAGAGAGAGAGAGAGAGAGAGAGAGAGAGAGAGAGAGAGAGAGAGAGTGAGAGAGAGAGAGAGAGAGAGAGAGAGAGAGAGAGAGAGAGAGAGAGAGAGAGAGAGAGAGAGAGAGAGAGGATGAGAGGGGAAGTGAAAGAACAACAACAAAAAAGAAACAAAGAAAAAATATACTTCCTAAATAAAACACAAAATAAATAAAATAATATCAACAAAAAGAGAGGAATGAAAGAAGCAAAAAATGTAAAAGAACAAAACCGGCGAAGGGTGATCACTGCAAGACCCAAGATCAAAAGGAAGAAGAAGAAGGAGAAGAATAAGAAGGCGAAGAATAAGAAGAGGAGGAAGAAGGCTAAGAAGAAGAATGCAAAGAAGAAGGCGAAGAAGAAGAATGGCGAAGAATAAGAATAGGAAGAAGGCGAAGGCGAGGAAGAAGACGAAGAAGAAGAAGAAGAAGGTGAAAGCGAAGAGGAATGCAAAGAAGAAGAAGGCGAAGAAGAAGAAGGCGAAGAAGAAGAATGGCGAAGCGAGATGAACAAGAAAATCGGGCCGATTTAAGAGCCTGGCCTCCGTAATTCACGTCCGTCGAAGGGTAATGGCTTCGTACCAGAGTCCAGCCGCGTATCCCTCATGTCCTAATACCGCGGGGTCTTCGCCGAAACTTTGCGCCGAGACTTACGACTTTGCGTAAAATTCTGGGCGATTTTTGGATTACAGGATGCGAGGGGAGGGGGGGGGGTGGCGTTCAGAGGGCGCTTCTTTTCCCCGCCTACCTACGGGCTTGCCTTCCTGTCTACCTACCTACCTAATTGCTTACCTACCTACCTGCTTCCCTTCCTGTCTACCTACCTGCCTCATTGCTTACCTACCTACCAGCTTGCCTTTCCTGTGTTTGTTTACTTTCTTGCTTGCCTTCCTGTTAACATACTTACCTCATTGCTTACCTACCTACCAGCTTGCCTTCCCTGTGTTTGTTTACTTGCTTGTTTGCTTGCTTGCCTTCCTGTATAACCATACTACAACCTACTTCCCTACTACCCTTTCAATTGCTTGCTTACTTACCAACCTCCCTGCGTCTCCCCGTACCCCTCCCTCCCCTCTTCTTCTTTTCCCTCTTCTTCCTCTTCACCTTTTTTCCTCTTTCATTTTCCCCTTCTTCATTTCCAATTATTATTTTCTTTCAAACCCTGTCCTCGTTCTTCACTTCTCAAAGCCCAGGTTTCGGGAAAAGAATCAACGAAATAACAAATGAAATTCAAGGAGACAGCGAGCGATCACATGGACATTTTCGCCTAAAATCAGAAACATTTGGCTCGGAGTCTCGATTCAAATACTGGCCAAGAGACATTGTCTAGACATTTCGCATGGAATATTTACCCAGTTTGGTATTCAAAACGCCAGAATTCTTTTCATAATGATTAAAAACTCGACACTGATGTAAATGCATTTCCTTTCTTATTTTTCATGGATACTGTAAATATATACAAAAAAATCTGCCGACAGTTACACACACACACACACACACACACACACACACACACACACACACACACACACACACACACACACACACACACACACACACACACACACATACACACACATAAACAAACACAAAGACAGCTATTTGAAGACTTTTGTGAAAGTACTTCACAAGTTCAACAACCATCTAGCTAACCAAGAATTTGAGGACTGCTCAAACATCGGCTGTGTCGGAATGGGAGAGGGAGTTCTATGGGACGAGGGGGAAGGGATAACTTTGTGAACGTTAGTAAGGAATGGCAAAATATGGTCATTCAACAACCTCGCCTAATTTTGTAAAAATCTTCGATCTGATGTCATAGATTTTTCGACAAATCTACGGGCCCAAAACCCGAGTTTCATCACTCCGGCGCGGCGCATCTGCTCTGAACCTCAGCCTCAAAGCTGCCTCAAGTAAGTTTGGAAATATAATACCAAAGGAAGGAAATACGAAAAACAATGAAGAAGGC
>NC_091559.1:37949318-37951818 GCF_042767895.1 Penaeus vannamei | reverse complement strand
CCCCTTCGTCCCCACTGTCCCTCTCCCCTCCCCCTACCCATCTGTTGTCCCTCTCCCCTCCCCCCACCCACTCGCCATCCCTCTCCCCTCCCCCACCCACCCTCGGCCAACTCCCTCCCCCATCCTTGCCTTTTTACACCCCATTCTGTTCTCGCTTATCTTCCCTTTATCCCTATTGCGAGGCCATTCCTCCCTCGCACATATCCTCCGGCTATACCCACGCCAACCAACTCCCCTTCCCCCCCTCCGGCTGCCCCCCCCCCATCGCTTTCCTTCTCTCGGACTATTACAATATCAACATTGCAACCATTACCGGGCGAGCCTACCTACCTACCTCCTACTCTCTCTCTCTCTCTCTTTCCCTCCCTCTCTTTCTCTCTCCCTCTCCCTCCATCCCTACGTCTCTCTCTCTCTCTCTCTCTCTCTCTCTCTCTCTCTCTCTCTCTCTCTCTCTCTCTCTCTCTCTCTCTCTCTCTCTCTCTCTCTCTCTCTCTCTCGCTTTAAAGTCTGATGGTCAGTTTATAATGACAATAATAGCAGTCCTATTGAAATGCCACTAAAGTCGTCCAGCGCTTGCAACGGCAGTGTGCAGATCAACCGTATGGTTAATATGAGAAATGCAATTGCCTCTATATTCGCCCCTCCTTACCCTGCCCCCCTCCCCCTCCCCTAACCACCGTCTACCCCTACCCCATGCCCCCCTACCCCCCGCCACGCAGGTCCACAGTCAGAATTCTAATCTGATATACATAAGGTCTGATTTGGCCCGACGTCGAGATCGACATTCGCTATAGGGAGCCGGGGGGAGGGGTGGAGGGAGGGGGGCTGGCTGGCTGGCGAGTGCGTTTGTGCGGCGTCGAGGGCCCGGCCGTGTGGCGTAGCACCTTCCTCCCCCCGCCCGGACCGTCAGCGTCGGAGGGCTTGATATCAAAGCGTTGGAGGGTTCGCGGGGAGGAGGCTTCTCTGCCGCCGGCTTTGGTGTTCTTCGGCCGCGTTCAGTGGGGCCTTTGTGACGCTGACAGCTCCTTGTGCCGAGTGTCAGCGCGGAGGAAGAGGGTGGGGGTCAGGAACACGGAGCGAGGGAGAGTGCCAGCTTTGAGGACGGGGGAGGGAGAGGGAGAGGAGGAGAGGGAGGGAGAGGGGGGAGGGGGATGAGAGTGGTGGTCGCCGCAGTCGAATTTCAGCGATTATCATCCTGGTGGGTCCGCGTCCTCCAAGGGTTCTAATCAACCTGAGTCCGCCTCCAACTTGACGCTAAAACCAGCCCGGCGCTCGCAGTCTTCGCAGGATTTCTCCTTGTAGGTCCACACCCTCTTAGAATCCTCGCCCACCTGGAGTCCTACGGCGGGACCTGCGCTAACCCAGCTGGTCGCCAATTACGAGAAAATTCGCTCATGATAATCGCGATCCACCAACGAATATAACTAATCATAAACATCAACACATTAAATCGCGCAGATAAAATACGTCCTGGTTCCTCTCTCTCTCTCTCCCCCCTCCTCCTCCTCCTCCTCCCCCTCCTCCTCCTCCTCCCTTTCCCCCTCCTCCTCCTCCACCTCCTCCTCTTCCCCCTCCCCTCCCCCTGCTCCTCCTCATCCACATGTCACCCGAAATGAGCGATTCCTAAACCACCCTCGGACCACATGAAGCGAATCCCCACATGCAGAGGGCCGTTCGCGGGAGCCATGCTGCGATGCGCTCTGATACGCGACCGTCTCCTCGGGTGATGCAAGACGACGGCCTCATATCAATCGCCTCATATCCATGTTGGAGTCACTCGCTTCCACATGTCGGAGTACGGGGTGATAATTCTGCGCCCCACCCCCCCCACCCCCGTGAGAGAAAAAAAAAGATAGAAATAAGGGAAAGCCCAGAAGGAAAATAAAAAAGAAAGGAAAGACCAGAAGAAGAAAAATAAAAATGGATGAAAAGAATGAAAGAGAAAGAACGGAAGAAAGAAAATTATAAAAAAGTAAGAATAAAAATAAAGGAAAAGAACAGAAAAATAAAAAAGAAAGAAGAGAAGAAAGAAAAAGAAAGAAAATAAGAAGAGAAAGAAAGAATTTTAAAATTAAATAAAGATGAAATTAAAACAGAACCAGCCTTATTTTAGCATGTGATACCTAGTGCTAGTAAAGGACCTCACACACACCCACCACTCGCGACACTCCGTAACCTCCCCCCCCCCCCCGAAACACCTCTCCTAATACAAACCGCTTATTACCTGAATCTAAGACCTGGCACTAAATGGCCCAAGTACTTCGAACGCCCACCGCCGCCCGCACTCCTCCCCCCCCTCCCCCCCATCCCTTACTGCGGATTCTCATTTCCCTTCTCGTTCTGAAAGGCAACTCATGGGGGGGTAAGGGGAGAGGGGGAGGGAAGGGTCATTCACAAGTAATATTTTGAGTAACCTCTCCTCTTCACAGCTCCTGCCTTCCTTCTCTATCTCTGGGCACAGGCGGTGTCCTGTTGGGCGCCCTAGGTTGGTCTCTCATTG
>NC_091559.1:37916818-37936818 GCF_042767895.1 Penaeus vannamei | reverse complement strand
GAGACGAGAAGCCGGGAGTGTCGGGTTGTGACGAGGCCGCCGGGAGGGACGAACGGCCGGCTGGAAACTCCCCGCGACAGATATCAAAAAACATTTTCTTCTTCTCTAACAAGCGTGACCCTGTAACGCAAGTCACTCGAGACGCGCGGAAGGCAGGGAGACAGGGTGATAGGGAGGCAGGGAGGTTGGGTGAAAGGGAGGCAGGGAGGTTGGGTGATAGGGAGGCAGGGAGGTTGGGTGAAAGGGAGGCAAGGAGGTAGGGAGGTTAGGAAGTACGAAGGGTGGGAGGTAGGAGGGCAAGGGTGTTGGGAGACAGGGAGACAGGGTGGTAGGGCGTAGGAAAGTAGGGAGGTAGGGTGACAGGGAGACTAGGAAGTACGAAGGGTGGGAGGTAAGAGGGCAAGGGTGTGGGGAGACAGGGAGGTAGGGAGACAGGGGCGTAGGGCGTAGGAAGGTAGGGGGACAGGGAGGTAGGATGATAGGGAGACAAAGAGGCTAGGAAGTACGGAGGGTGGGAGGTAGGGAGGGCAAGGGTGTTGGGAGACAGGGTGGTAGGGAGACAGGGGCGTAGGGCGTAGGAAGGTAGGGGGACAGGAGGTAGGGTGATAGGGAGGCAGGGAGGCTAAGAAGTACGGAGGGTGGGAGGTAAGAGGCCAAGGGTCTTGGGAGACAGGGTGGTAGGGAGACAGGGGCGTAGGGCGTAGGAAGGTAGGGGGACAGGGAGGTAGGGTGATAGGGACGCAGGGAGGCTAAGAAGTACGGAGGGTGGGAGGTAAGAGGGCAAGGGTGTTGGGAGACAGGGAGGTAGGGAGACAGGGGCGTAGGGCGTAGGAAGGTAGGGGGACAGGGGGGTAGGATGATAGGGAGGCAAGGAGGCTAGGAAGTACGGAGGGTGGGAGGTAGGAGGGCAAGGGTGTTGGGAGAAGGGAGACAGGGAGTTAGGGAGGCACGGAGGCAGGGGCGAAGGCCGTAGGAAGCTAGGGAGGTGGGGAGACAGGCAATCCAACAAAGGAAGACAGAAAAAGAGAAAGACAAAAGTTTAAATACGAAAGCAGGAAAACGGTTAGGAACAGATAAGGAGGAGAAACGACGTGAGATTAGAGTAAAAAAAAAGAAGGAAAAAAAAAAATCGTTGGAAAAGCCACAAACAATAAGGCGGTAATTCGTTCCTTACTGCAACTAGACGAAATGAAAAGACAAATAAGACATTAGGCTGACTGGAAGGAATTTACGATTAGACTAATTCTTGTCAGGGTTACGAGCTGGAGAATCTCGGAGAAAGGAATTAAGAAAAGGGAGTGAGAGAAGGTAAAACAAATGAATATCAGACGTGAAAACGTAAGGAAATTTGCAGTATAACGCAATGAAAAGAAAAAAAAGAGATAAAAACACACATGAAAGTCTGACTATAAACAAACAAACAAACAAACAAAAAACACACACACGAAGAGAAAACGAAGAAAAACAAAAGTCTCACTAAAAGGGACCCCCCCCAAAAAAAAAAAAAAATCCCCATAAAGAGAAACGGCAGAAAAAATACGTCTCTCAAATGTGAATAAAGTCAATATGTCTCCCTTTAGGTCGGACAATACGGAGCCTGAAAGAAACCTCGCAAGATACGAGACTAAACATACTTTTTTGAGTAGGACACGCCTCCTTTCTTTCCTACAGCTCGCTACCTGTGACTCTAGGGGGAAAGGGGAGCGGAGGGGGGGAGGGGAAGCTGGATACACAAGGAAGGGGAGGAGGGGAAGGGACACGAGGGGAAAGAGAGGGGAAGGGTACGAAGGAAAAGGGGGATGAGAGGAAGGAGAAGGCAAGAAGACGAGGGGAAAAGGGGTGGCAAGGGCCCGGGGGAAATGGGGGTAAGGGCACGGGGGGGGGGGGGGGAAGCTGGATACACAAGGAAGGGGAGGAGGGCAAGGGCCACGAGGGGAAAGAGGGGGCAAGGGTACGAAGCGAAAGGGAGGATGAGAGGAGGAAGGAGAGGGCAAGAGCACGAGGGGAAAAGGGGGCAAGGGCACGGGGGTGGGAAGGGGGCAAGGGCACGGACGGTGGGGATGGGAAGGGGGCAATGACACGGGGGTGGGGGGAAGGGGGCAAGGGCACGAGGGGAAGGAGAGGGCAAGGGCACGAGGAGAAGGAGGGGACAAGGACACGGGGGTGGGGGGAAGGGGGCAAGGGCATGAGGAGAAGGAGGGGACAAGGACACGGGGTGGGGAGGAAGGGGGCAAGGGCATGAGGGGAAAGAGAGGGAAAGGGTACGAGGAGAAAGGGCCACAAGGGGAAGGAGAGGGCAAATAAGGGGAACGGATGGAGAGAAAAGAAGGAAAAAGATACAGCGTGAAAGCACGGGCTCCACCGCACAGACACATCACCATACCGCTTTAACTATTAATGAGCATTAAGCCTAGGAGTAAAACTTTTCATTATTCATCAACAACCGGCTATTCATCATACATCTACATGTGCTCATTCATAATACAATAGCACCTGCTGTTAGGATTTTTGGTTTCTCTGCTGTCGTCATTATATTATTTCGTTCCGACATTGTGATTTCTTTTTCATTATGTTCTTTATCTTTTCATGCATAATTTCGCAATCATTCGCGTCTGTCTCGTTCTCTCTCTTTCTTTCTCTTCCTAATCCCGTTTCCCCTTTTTTCTCTCTCTCTTTCCTTCCATCCTTCCCTTCCTTTCACCCTCTCCACCCATCCCTCCCTCCCTTCCTCCCTCCGTCTCTCTCTCTCTCTCTCTCTCTCTCTCTTTCTCTCTCTCTCCCTCTCTCTCTCGCGCGCGCGCGCGCCCCTTTTTTGCGTCGCCCTTAATACCCTCTCTTTTAAATCCCTTCCTCCTTCTATTCATCCCCCCTTCCTCCCCCCTCATCCTCACGAGTCGCCCATACACAAGCCTTTCTGACGACCCCCTCTATCCCCCATCCACCCACCCACCCATCCAACCACCCATCCACCTACCAACCCACCCATCCACCTAAGCACCCATCCGCACATCCACCCACCCACCCATTCCCCAACCAACCACCCACCTACCCACCTACCCACCTACCCACCTACCCACCCACCCACACTACCTCACGTTCTCCTAAGACTATACAACCCAGAGGTTTCTTTAGCCTTTGCCATAACGCGTCCTCCAGTCTACCTGCGATCTACCTGGACTTGAGGAAAAGGGTAGAAGGATAGAAAGGGGGGGGGGAAGGGAGATGGGGGAGATGGGAGGAAGAAAGGGAGACGGGAGGAAGAGAGGGAGATGGGAGGAAGAAAGGGAGATGGGAGGAAGAGAGGGAGATGGGAGAAAGAAAAGGGAGATGGGAGGAAGAAAAGGGGAGAAAGGAGTTAGAAAGGAAGATGGGAGGGAGAAAAGGGGGAGACAGACGTTAAAAAGGAAGATGAGAGGGAGGAGGGAGGAAGATGAAAGAAACGAAGAGCAACAGACAGTATGGAGGGAGAAGGAAGGAAGGAAAAGCAAGAAGTGAAGCGAAACCGACAAACATGAAAGAGGGAGAAGGAGGAAAGCAGAGAAAGCAACGAAGGAAGGCGAGAGAGAAAATGGGAGGGAGAAGGAGGGAAGAGATGAAAGAAATGAAGGGAGAAGGAGGCAGGAGAAGAAAGAGATGAAGGGAGAAGAAGGCAGAAGAAAGAAACTAAAGAAATGAGACATAAACGAGGGACTGGGGAGGAGGGAGAAGGCTACACCAAGAGAGCGAATGAAGAGAGAGCGACAGAAAAAAATGGTAGGAAGAATGATGGAAGGAGGCAACTAAATGAAATGGGGGGAGAGTGATAGAGAGAATTACCTCGTAGGAGAAAACGTACAGCAGCAAAACGAGAGAAAAATGCCGAATCAGAAAAGAGAAGAGGTTAGAAACAGAAATACAAGGATATACAGGCAAAGTGTCCAGCCAAAAGGCACGAGAAAGAAAGAAAAGAAGGGAGAAACAGAGAGACAGATTAGAAATAGAAATACATGGATATACAGACAAAATCGCTAATCGAAAGGCACGAAAGAGAAAGAAAGAAAGGAAGAAACAGACACACAGACTGATGGGGAAAAAAAGCGAGATATGGTCAAGAAACATCCCCTGTCCCATCCCATGCATCGTCCATTACTTCTGGGACTTGTACATGCTGAGAATCCCGTCCCGAGAGGCTCATGTAGGGCGAAACGGAGACAGTAAACCCAGGGGAAGCAGGGAATCCATCCAGGGGAGGCAGGGGATCTACCCAAGGGAGGGGAGGGTCCATCCAAGGGAGGGGAGGGTCCATCCAGGGGAGGGGAGGGTCCATCCAGGGGAGGGGAGGGTCCATCCAGGGGAGGGGAGGGTCCATCCAGGGAAGGGGAGGGTCTACCCAAGGGAGGGGAGGGTCTACCCAGGGGAGGGTCTACCCAAGGGAGGGGAGGGTCTACCCAGGGGAGAGGAGGGGAGGATCTCCCAAGGGGAGTTTAGGACCTATCCAGGGGAGGATATCCGCGCCAGGAGGCCCATCCATCCAGCGGCATCCTCAGGGGGCCTGATCCCACGGGGTAATCCCCTCGGACACGGATCCCGACCCTAGGGACCTTACCTACATGTCCTTACTCATTACCGTTCGCCAGCGCTTTGGAAGAATATCCAAAGGTGAAAGAGGAAGTGGGAAACGTATATATATATTTTTCTCTCTCTCTATTCCCTTCCTCCCAAACTCTTGAGATCCCGGGGAAGAACTTTTTCCATTCAGATATGACCTAAAGCAACAGAAAACGAGGGCCCTGTATTGCAGATCTATTTATCTCCTTGTCGGCTTTTGTACACAGTTGTTAGCAAACCTGGCGAGGGTGTTGCCCCTAAAAATAGCCCTGTCGACCCGTTTTAAGGGCATAGCCACTACAAAATCAGTATCTTAAAAGAAAAAAAAACACAGATAAAAATCGACACCGAATCAGGGTTATCTATTTAATAAGGAGAGATGGGGAGGGGGTAGGAAGGGAGGGATGGAAGGAGAGGAGAGGAGAGGGAGAGACAGAAGAGAGAGAAGATAGAGAAGAGAAAGAGAGGCAGAGAGAGAGAGAAGAGAGAAGAGAGAGAAGAGAAAGAAGAGAAAGAGAAAGAGAAGAGAGAGAGAGAGAGAGAGAGAGAGAGAGAGAGAGAGAGAGAGAGAGAGAGAGAGAGAGAGAGAGAGAGAGAGAGAGAGAGAGAGAGAGAGAGAGAGAAAGAAGAGAAAGAGAGAGAGAGAGAGAGAGAGAGAGAGAGAGAGAGAGAGAGAGAGAGAGAGAGAGAGAGAGAGAGAGAGAGAGAGAGAGAGAGATGGAGAGAGAAGGAGAAGCAAAGACACACAAAAAGGAAGTCGCCCCAGGCAGCTGTCCCAAGACCCAACATCCGAGCACAAGGGAGCCACAACCTCCAGAAGGACACCCCAGCGGCCGCCGCACGTAAACACGACACGGAAAGGTTAATTAATTCCCAATGATTATTCCCAAGCACATCCCTCGCCTTTCCTGGGGAAGGAGCTGCAGGCGAGGAGGAGGAAGTGGACGTGGTATTCCGAAGTCCTGTCATGCTGTCTCCTCCTCCTCCTCCCGCGCGTCCTCCTCCTTCAAGGACTCCTAGCGTCTGTTGTCGCCTGTGCAGTTATAAACATAAGCCTGTCACTATCAATTTCTACATCTGATCCATATCGTCCTCAGTTAATTTCTATTTTTTATCCGTATTGTTGTTATAGATCTTGTATGTCCTTTTCGCTCGCAACAACTGACCGTTCCATTCGTTTTCATTAAAATTTAACGAAACGCGACACCTTGATACTGAAATAGGCATCACCAACATCACCCACTTAAACGCAACACTTAAAAAATAAAAAATAATGTCGTTAATTTCATCCTACTAGACCCAGCCTCATAAAATCACCCTGCCTTGCAACCATGAAAGAAAATCACAAAAAAGGCCACCCTATATATATGGTTACCGCCAGAGAAAAGAAAAGAAAAGAAAAAAACAAATATAAAAAAGAAAAGGTATGAATCATTAAAGACCCGAGTGACCTTTAGAATCTTCCAATCGCACCTATCAGAAGAGAGAAAAAAAAGAAAAAAGAAAAAAAGAAAAAGAAAAAAAAAAAAAAATAAAATACGGCTCTTCCCATCCTCTCCCCCCCTCCCGCCCCTCCCCTTCCCCACCTCCGCCACGATCACTACCAAACCTCGTGTCCCAACTCCAACCCTTCCCCGTCCTCCCTATCCCTCTCTTCTTCACCCTCCTCCCTGCCCCATCTTCGTTTCTCCCTCCCTTGCCCCTTCTTTCCTCCCATCTCCCCTTCCTTCAAACCTCGACCTTCCCTCACCCCCATCCCCCTCTTCCTCCCTTCCCCCATCTTCTCCCCTTCCTTCAAACTTCGCCTCAACCCTTTACCTCCCTTCTTCCCCACCCTCTTTCCCCTCTTTCCTCCACTCTCCCCCTCCTCCTCCTCCCCCTCTTTCCCCCACCCTCCTCGGCCTCCTCCCCCTCTTCACCCTCTTCCCCCTACCCTCCCCCTCCTCCTTCTTCTCCTCCTCCCCTCTTCCTCCTCCCCCCTCTTTCCCCCACCCTCCTCCTCCTCCTCCCCCTCTTCCCCCCACCCTCCGCAATCTATTTGTCTCCGTCACGACCTTACTCCGGGGTAGCCCACCACTGCAAGACAGAGAAGAACGGGGAAGGGCGAGGAAGATAAAGATGGGGAGGGAAAGAAGGCGAGGGAGGGGGAGCGGACCGGAGGGGAGGGGGAAAGAAACGGAAGAAATGTAAAAGGAGAAGGGGGAAGGGGATGATGGGGAGGAGGAGAAGGAGGAGGAAGATATGTGAATGGGGAAGAGGGAAGGAAGAAATGTGAGAGGAAGGGAGAAGAGGGAAGAAATGGGAGAGGAAAATGAGGAAATGAAAGAGGAGGAGATAAAGGAAGGAAGATGAGGAGAAGAAGAGAGATAAAAAGAAGGGGAAGAGGAACCGGAGTAGGAGAGGAAAAAGAAAGGGGATGAGGAGAGGAAAGAGAAAGGGTTGGAAAGGGGGGAGGAAGGGGCTGTGGAAAAGAAGAAAGAAGGAGTGAAGGAAAAGAAGAAGAACAAAGGGGAAAAGGATAAAGGAAGAGGAGGGGGAGAAGGAAAAAAATGAAAGAAAAGGAAAGAAGGAATAAATATAAAGACAGAAAACTGGAACAGAAAGAAGGGAGGATGACAGTGAAAAGGGAAAATGAGAAGAGAAATAAATTAAGTAAAAATTAAAAAAGGAACAGAAGATAAATCAAAACAACGGAAGATAAATAAGGGGACAAAATGGCGTGAGAAAATGGAGACAAGTGTCGGGAAAGAAATAAAAATCAAATAAATATATTTCTAAATTGAAAAAAGGAATGAAGACGAACCTAAAATGGAGGGAGAAAAGGGGGAGGGGAGAGAAGGGGAAGAAAAACGGAGGAGGAGGGGGGAGGAGGAGGAGGAGGAGGAGGAGGAGGAGGAGGAGGAAGGGGGGGACGAGGAGGAGGACGAAGAAGAGGAAGGGGGAGGAGGAGGAGGAGGAGGGGAAGGGGGAGGAGGAGGAAAGGGGGAAGGGGGAGGAGGAGGAGGAGGAGGAGAAGAAGACGAAGAAGAAGAAGAAGAGCGAGTGAGTGAACACGGTGGTGGAAAGGATGAAGGGAGAAAATGAGGATTAAGAACAGAGAAAGAGGGAAAAGGAAGACACGGAGAACGAGGAAGAGGAAGGCTGCAAAATTAGGAAAAGGAGGCGGAGGAAGATGAGAAGAACAAGTGAAGAAGAAGAAGAAAAAAGGGCAAAGGAAAAATGGAAAAGAAAGAGAGTGAAGAAAACAAAACCAGTGACGCAGACAAAGACGCGAAATTGAATTTAGACTATCTGTGTCATTTATTCTCAATCTTCAATGTTTTTCTTGCATTTGCTTATCCCTTGCATTGCACAGATTTTCAAAGAAGTTATATTTTGACTAGCGTTGGTTAGTTACAGGATAACAAAAATCTAAGAATAGATTTTTATGATATTTTTACCTGAGATGTGTCCTAGCATAACTTAGATTCCACTAGATGTTGGTGGTGATCCAGATTTTTTTTCATTTATTGTATCAGTTATACTTATTGCATTGGCTATAGGGAAATTTTTTATAATCATGTTCACGGGCGTCACCAGTATACTTGAGAAAGAGGCGATTTTAATGTAAATCTTCAAAGTGTGGACATTTCTACTGCATCAGTGACGCTATTGCCTTGAGGGGGTATTTTAGTTTTATCCGTATTCTCCTTAACCCCCTTTCTATCACCTTCTCCCCTCTTACATCCCCCCGCCCACCCTTCCACCTCCATCCCCTTCTCCCCCTCCTCCGTCCCCCATCCGTTCATCGCCCTATCCCTCATCACCCCCCTCCCCAGGCCGCATTCGTTCACCTCCCTATCCTCCATCACACCCCTTCCACCCCCCATTCCCATCAGCCCCCTTCCACCCCCATTCCCATCAGCCCCCTTCCACATCCCTATCCCCCATCACCCTCCTTCCACCTCCCATTCCCATCAGCCCCCTTCCACCCCCTATCCCCTTATCCATTCACCTCCCTATCTCCCCCCCCTGCCCCCCCCTCTCCCCACGAAAGTCAACATGGCCGACCATTCGTGTATATAAACACGGTGTACACGAAGGCCGTGTATAATGACACTGCTTCACGGGGAAAGTTTCTCGGCAAACATCCGCCTTTGTCCGCGAGTCGTGTATTTCCCCGGAGAGGGATGATGCCTATTTATCAACGGAATTTCGAGAAAAAAAAAGAAAGAAAAAAAGGGGGGGGGTCCCTCTTGACTCTCGACTCGTTGATGAATTATTGCATTGTTCTTCCTTCCTTCCTTCCTTCCTTTCGCCGTTTCGTCGTCTCGGCTCTTCTTCTTCTCTTTCCCTGCCATTTTTTTTTTTTGTGGGGGGTCGTATTTTTTCGTTTGTTTCTGCTGTGTTTATTCTCTCTCTCTCTCTCTCTCTCTCTCTCTCTCTCTCTCTCTCTCTCTCTCTCTCTGTCTCTCTCTCTCTCTCTCTCTCTCTTATAGAATCGAATCCATCTCACTTTTCTCTCTTACTGTTATCTTATCCTCTTACTCTTATCCCATTTATAAATTCGCAAAAGTAAGCATTTCCACACCTTCTAAATTTACTTATTCGCTGCTACATCCCTTACCCAACGAAACCACATTTTCCCTTTACTTTTCTCCCTTCTTTGCCGTATCTTCCAAACCTTCCCTCGTACCCTCTCCCCTTCCCACCCCTTACTCTCCTTCACCTCTATCCCCCTACCCTTTTCCTTTCGACCCACTTTTACCCATTCTCCTACCCCCACCCCACCCTCTATCTCTCTTTTCTATCCTTTCCTCTCTCTCCCTTTCCTTCTCCCTCTCTCTCTTCCCTTCCCCCTTCTCTTTCTCTCTTCCTTCCCCCGCTCTCTCTCTCTCTCTCTCTCTCTCTCTCTCTCTCTCTCTCTCTCTCTCTCTCTCTCTCTCTCTCTCTCTCTCTCTCTCTCTCTCTCTCACACTCTCTCTCCCTTCCCTCTCACTCTCTCTCCCCCTCCCTCTCTCTCTCTCTCCCTTTCTCCCTCACTCTCTCTCTCTCTTCCCTTCCCCCCTCTCTCTCTCTTTTTCCCTCCACCCCTCCCCTTCTCTCTCCCTCTCCCTCTCCCCCCCCACCGAGGACTCCATTTCCCCGGGATGACTGATCCGGAGTCCTTCACGTCATGCCGGCAAGCCCTCGGAAGGACCTGAATCTGTTCGCCTCGCACTAAATCCTCTCTCGACAAATTACTTGAGCTTCCGGAACATTCCTTTTTTCTTCGCGGGAGATCCTCCTCCTCCTCCTCCTCCTCCTCCTCCTCCATCTCCTAAGCTTATTCCTTTTATTCTTATCCTTCCTTCGCGTTTTTTTCCTCCTTCTTTTCCTCTGCCTCGTTCTTTTGCTTTTTTTCTCCTATTTCTTCTGTTCATCTTCCTCTTCCTCTTTCTCCTCCTCTTCCACCATCATCTCCACCTCTTACTCCTCTTTCTCGCCTTCCACCTCCATTTCCACCACCACCACCACAACCTCCTCCACCTTTTCCTCTTCTTCCCTCTGCCCCTCCTCCTCCTTTTCTTCTTCCTCCAACTCCTGATCCTCTTCTTCCTTCTGCTCCACCTCCTGACCCTTAGCGCCTTTCTGCTGCTGCTCCCCTCCTCCCCGCTCTCTTCCTTCTGTTCCTCCTCTTCCTCTCCTTCCTTCTGTTCCTCCTCCTCCTCCCCTTCCTTCTGCTCCTCCTCCTCCTCTGCTTCCTTCTGCCCCTCCTCCTCTCCTTCCTTCTGCTCCTCCTCCTCCTCTCCTTCCTTCTGTTCCCATTCCTCCAACTCTCCTTCCTTCTGCTCCTCCTCCTCCTCCTCCTCTCTTTCCTTCTGCTCCTCCTCCTCATCTTCTCCTTCCTTCTGCTCCTCTTCCTCCTCTCCTTCCTTCTGCTCCTCCTCCTCCTCTCCTTCCTTCTGCTCCTCCTCCTCTCCTTCCTTCCGCTCCTCCTCCTCCTCTCCTTCCTTCTGCTCTTCCTGCTTCTCCTCCTCCTCCTCCTCCTCCATCGGATTTCCCTCCTTCCTTCGCTCATGTCATCGACAAGCCGGAGTGGGTGGTGCGTCTTCCTCGTCTGGTTCATGCACAGGATTCCCTCTCTTCCTTCCCCGTGTGTTTCCTAGGAGTCTGAGCATCGAGTTTCTTTCTAAGGAAGAGGGTGTGCTGTCATACGCATGTCCCGAAGCACGTTTGAAGTGTTGGTTTCATTTCTCTTCTTATTTATACTTGTCTCCTGGGCCCCTTTCATCTCCCTGCTTCGTTCTCTCCTTATTATTCTTTTTCTTATGCGTCCTCTTTTTTTGTGTTTTCCAACGTTTTCCTTCTTCCTCTCTTTCTCCTGTCTAAGAGAACTCCGTTTTTTGTTTTGTTTTTGTTTTTTTTCTTTCTTTCTCTTCCCTCCTTCTTCTCCCCTTGATCTTTTTGGTCCCTTCCCTTCAATTCTTTATTACTTCTTATCCTTTACCATCCCTCTTTCCTCTCATTCTTCCTGTTTTCTTGCTTCCTTATCTCTCCTTTATCATGTTTTCTATGTCCCCTTCCATTTTCTCCTCTTAACCCTCATCATCCCTCTTGCCACTCGCTTTCCTCCTTCCCTTCCCTTCCTTACTGCCCCCTCCCCTCTCCCCCTCCCCCCGATACTTGTGCCTCCTGACAGCCCGCCATCAATTATTTCCAGTCCCGGACACTCAGACTGCCAGTCCAGTCGAGTCATTTCATCTCCAAAAAAATAAAACGAAAAACGAAAAACGAGAGAGAGAAAAAAATCCCATGCTGTATCCTCGCCGAACAGACTCAATGAACTAGACAAATGATTGTTATCGGGGAACCCCCTTTGAGCCCGGCTGTACTACAGGCCCGGATGAGAATCCTCGTCTGACAATCTCGTCGACGATTGGGGGAAAAGGAGCCAAGGGACTGCCGGCTGTTTGACCTCCGAATCATACAGCGCGGGGCCAATCTCATCCGTTTTAGCAACAATGTCAATTAACATATGAAAGGTTCGCCGTAGAGGCCACTTGGTTCGCGATCCGGCCGTTTCGCTTTAAAACGGACCCCGCTACAAACGTTATTATAATATTTGTTCTTTTTTTTTCTTCTCGTAGATAATGAAATACTGATTTGCTGTGAAGTGAAAAGGTCTGGATTTTCGAAAGGGCATCCGCTCCGCATATCAGAAAGGGTGCGCGTGAATCCTTTCTATTCTATTTGGTTTTCGAACAGCCGCTGAATACAGATAACTACTCTACTGCTAATAATAATAACACTATTACTTCTGCTGATAAAAAGTACTGTTACTACTACTACTCCTACAGCTGCTGCTGCTGCTGCTGCTGCTGCTGCTACTACTACTACTACTACTGCTACTACTACTACTACTACTACTACTACTACTACTACTACTATTACAGCTACTACTACTACTACTGCTACTACTACTACTATTGCTACTACTATTGCTACTACTACTACTACTACTACTGCTACTACTACTACTACTACTATTATTACAGCTACTACTACTACTACTACTACTACTACTACTACTACTACAGCTACTACTATTACTACTACTATTACTACTACAGCTACGATTACTATTACTATTATTACTACTACTGCTGCTGCCACTGTTGCTGATACAAGTCCTACTACTAATAATAATAATGATAATGATTATAACAATAATAGCCAAGAGACCAAGTTCCCACACGCACCTGCCCAAGAACCCTGAGTCAACGGTTCAAGCCTTATGACGTCACCGGTTCAAGCCTTATGACGTCACCGGAACAAACAGTATCAAAGTCATCTCAAAGGCAAAGCAATCACGACGGCCGCTGTGCTTGGATTCCCTCACAGTATCGAATCCGGCGGTCTAAGCAAAGGAGGAGGAGGAGGAGGAGGAGGAGAAGGAAGTGGAGGTTGAGGTGGAAGAGAAAGAGGAAGGGAATAGGTGGAATAGTACGAGGGGAGGAGGAGAAGGAGAAGAAGGGAGAGGAAGAGGAGGAGGTGGAAGAAGAGGAGGAAGAGGATGTGGAGGTGGATGAAGAAGAGAAAGAGGAAGGGAGGAGGATCTGGAAGAGTAGGAGGGGAGGAGGAAGAGGAGGAGCAGGAGGGAAAGGAAGAGAAGGGGGAGGAGGAGGGGGAGGAAGAAGTCGAGTGGGGGGAGGAAGAGGAAAGTAGTAGTAGGAGGAAGAAAGGGGGACGGAGGAGGAGGGGGATAAGCAGAATCAGTAGTAGTAGGAGAAGAAAAAGCAAAGAAAGAAGAAGAAAGGAGGATAAGATGGGAGGGTTAGAGTAGAAAAATGAGAAACAGGAAGATGAGGATGAGAGTGAAAATGAGGAAGAGGAGGAGGAGGAGGAGAGGGAGAAGAACAGAAGAACAGAAGAGAAGGAGGAGGAGAGGAAGATGAAGAGGAGGAGAGGGAGTAGGATGGAGAGGGAGAAGGAGGGGAAGGGAAAGGAAGAAGAGGAAAACGAGGAAGAAGAGAAAGAGAAGACGAACAACAACAGCAAAAGAGAATTACAAAAAGAGACGAAGAATAGACGAATGAAGGAGGAGGGCACAGAGGGAATAAATACCGTTTAATAGACAACAGCTGCACTCCTCAGGGTTCAAGGTTCAGGTACTTGATTACCATAAGAGAAGAAGGTCTCGGGTGAACACTGTCAGCTGAGGCGTCCGTTGTGTCTTATGACCGTGGATTATCATATCCTAGGCCCTTTATCTCTCTCTTATCTTGTCCTCTCTGTCTGTCTGTCTGTGGGTCGATTTTCGTGTGTCTGGTGATCTCGGTCTGCCTGTCGATCTCTCTTTCTTTCTTTCTTTCTCTTTCTCTCTCTCTCTCACTTTCTCTCTCTCTCTCTCTCTCTCTCTCTCTTCTTTGAGGCACTATTTTCTCCATCTATTTGTCCTTCTCGTTCTATTCTGCCCTCCTTGTTTAGCATTCATCTGCAATTCTATTTTCGCTTTTTACCCATCATTTTTTTTCTCCCATTTCTCTTTTTTTTTCTTCCTCTTCTCCACTTACCCCATCCCTATCCTGATCCCTGATACCCTTCCTCTTTATCCCCACCCCGTCCTTCCCCCTACCCCACCCCGCCCCATCCTTCCCCCTACCCCACCCCGCTCCATCCTTCCCCCTTACTCCTAATCCTCATCCCTACCTCTCTTCCTGATCCTCCCCTTCCTCCTGCTCCCATTACCCATACCCCTATCCCAATTACTCCCACTCGACCCAATCCCCCACCCTTCCTCTCCCTTATCACCAACTCTCGTCCTCCTCATCCCCCACCCTCAACCCTGAACCCACCCCCTCCCCCTCCCCCATCCTCCCTCAACCCTATTCCACCCAATTCCCCCTTACCTCTCCCCCTCATCCCCTTCACCCCCTCTTACCCCTCCCCTCAACCCTGATCCTCCATCCACCCCCTTCTCCCCCAACCCTTACCCCGCCCCCTCACCCGTTCATCCCCCCACCCCTCCCCTTCACCCCCTTACCCCTCCCCTTCATCCCCTTTATCCCCCTTACCACTTCCCATCAACCCTTCATCCCCCTAACCCCCACCCCTCTCCTCCCTCATCTCCCCGCCCCACCCCCTCAACCCTCACTCCCCCATCCCCCTCCTCCTCAACCCTTACTCCTCCCCCCCACCTCCCTTAACCCCTTCACACCCCAGCTCCTCGATAAAGTCGGAGCGGATCCTGGAGCCCTCGCCCAATTAGAGGCCGGACTCGCCCCCCCTCCCGCGCGTATCTCGGCTATCAGTGTCCCGCAGGATCCCCCTTGCCGCCTTTCTTCCTTATATTGGACCAGGGGATCGCACCCTCGGGGGGAGCAAGGGAGGGAGGGGAGGGAGGGAGGGAGGGGGGGGGGATGTAGGATGGGAGGGAAGGAGGTAGGGAAGAAGGTAGGGAAGAAGTAGGGAAGAGAGAGAGAGAGAGAGAGAGAGAGAGAGAGAGAGAGAGAGAGAGAGAGAGAGAGAGAGAGAGAGAGAGAGAGAGAGAGAGAGAGGGCAGACAGAGGGAGAGAGAGAGAGAGAGAGAGAGAGAGAGAGAGAGAGAGAGAGAGAGAGAGAGAGAGAGAGAGAGAGAGAGAGAGAGAGAGAGAGAGAGAGAAATAGACACAAAGAAACAGAGAATATATACTCTTTAAAGAAAAAACGAAGAGTAACAGAATGAAGACAAGCAAGAATAGGAAGAGGGGAATAAGACCGCATGAAGACCCCCCCAACCCCCCATTCCACACCCTGAACAGCGACCTCTATAACAAAAGCCCAAAGACCCGTGTTACAATGGACTCCCCCCCCCCCACTCCTCCTATATGAGAATGCCAGGATAATGATCAGTTATGGTCCGAGGGTAAACCAGGCAGCCGTACGGGAGGGGGGGGGGGAGCCACTCGGAATACGGCAGTGAAAAAAAAAGAGAGAGGGAGAGAGAGACTCGAAAATCACTGCTGTTCTCTGGTACGTGAAGAGCATTTAGGAACTTCTCGTAAACGACTTCTGATACTTTGATACGATAAAAACCCTGCCTAAGGGTGACTCTCCTCAACCCACGGCACTCCTTACTCCACGACTCTCCTTTTTCTACGAATCTCCTTATTCGTGACTTTCCTTATTCCACGACTCTCTACTCCATGACTCATTATGCCGCAACTCCTCTTACTCCTTACTCTGTGACTCTCCCTCCTCCACGACTCTCCCTACTTTATGACTCTCCCAACTCCACGACTCTCCCCACTCCACGACTCCCCTTACTCCACGACTCCCCTCACTCCCAAGAAGCCGCGCTGGTGGAATCCAAAGACACCGACGTAGCGCTGCAAAGTTGCAAAGAATGCGCTCGAAGTACATAAAACGAGCGTCCATCACCCAGAGCGCCTTTTGGCCCGAATGCCCAAATCCTCGCCAGGCAGCATGGGCACTCGGCATGGGCACTCGGCATGGGCACTCGGCATGGGCACTCAGCATGGCAATCAACACAGATTCTGGAGGGCTTCTGGCTCGTTCCCTACAGGCTGGCACCGCTCGAGACTATTCTTCCTTTTTTATTTAGGTTTTCCGTGTAGAATGATTTTGTGAAGGTTAGGGCGGTACCTTGATGATTTTATATATTTCAGGGAGAGATATCTTCGGATGTATTAGTAAGCAGGTATATTTTTACAGGGATAGAAGATTGTCGGGTAGCGGTTGATGGTGATTATTTTATCTTTTTTTGAACAATCACATTCCCTTCCCTTTTTCCTTCCTTTCTTCTCTGTCTCTGTCTCTGTCTCTCTCTCTGTCTATCTATCTATCCCCCCCCTTCTCCTTCTCCCTCTCGCCCTCTCTCCCTCTCTCCCCCTCACGTTTTTCTCTCTTCCCACCCTCCCTTTCTCCTTCCACCTTTTTCTCCCTCCTCACCCTCCCTCTCCTCCATCCTCCTCACCCTCCCTCTCCTCCTCACTCTCCACCTTTCCTTCAACACCCCCCTCCAGAACCAAGCCCCGCCCCCTCCCCCACCCTCCCCCAGCGCCACCACTCGAGTCCTTCCACTTTCAACTCTTCTCTACTTGACTTATATCATCAATTAAATTCCCCGGGATGGTAATTACCCTGACTTTGACATCGTTCCCCAATTTAGTTAGGATGTTTACTTACAGCCGCTAATACACGCTGACATTAATTCTGAGCTGTTCCGTCGCCCAAAGGAGCTTCGATTGAATAGCATTTGCATCATCAACTATATTCACTGCGATGGTGCGGCGGCGGCGGTGGCGGCGGGGGTGGTGGCCGGAGGGGGACTGGGGCGGGGCGGGGAAGGGGGTGGTGGCTGGAGGGGGACTGGGGCGGGGCGGTGGTTGGAGGGGGACTGGGGCGGGGCGGGGAAGGGGGTGGTGGCCGGAGGGGGACTGGGCGGGGCGGGGAAGAGGGTGGTGGCTGGAGGGGGGTTAGGGAGGGGCGGGGAAGAGGGTGGTGGCTGGAGGGGGACTGGGGCGGGGCGGGGAAGGGGGTGGTGGCTGGAGGGGGACTAGGGCGGGGCGGGAAGGGGGCGGTGGCTGGAGGGGGACTGGGGCGGGGCGGGGAAGGGGGTGGTGGCTGGAAGGGGGTGGCGGCTGGAGGGGGACTGGGGCGGGGCGGGGAAGGGGGTTGGGGGGAGGAGAGAAGCGATTTCCCTGTTCTTGTTTTCGAGTTTGAATTGTTCCAGTTTCAATGGTCTCTTGATCTCTTTCTTCTCTTTCTTTGATTCTATTTTGTATTCTTCGTCTCTTCTCTTGGTCGCATCTACACCTCATTTTTCTCTCTTTCTCTTCTTCATCCGTTCTCTTTTCAATTGGTTTTCTCTTTCGTCCGTTCCCTTATTTCTCCCTTCTCTTTTCCTCTTACTCGCACCCTCACTCCTCCTTCACTTTCCTTCCTTTCTCCACCTACTCTCTTTTCAACAGTTTCCATCTCTTTCCATCGTCCTTCTACCCCTTCTCCCTCTCCTTTCTCCCCTGTCCCCCCTTCCTCTCACACCTTCCTCCCTTTTCTTCTTCCTCGCACTCAAACCCCTTATTCTCCCTCTTCCTCCCTCCTAATCCTTCTCCCTTTCTTTCCTCTCCTCTTCCTCCCCCTTCGTCCCTCTTCTCCCTCGCACCCAAACTTCTCATTCTCCCTCTTCCTCCCTCCTAATCCTTCTCCCTTTCTTTCCTCTCCTCTTCCCCCTTCCTCTCACACCTTCCTCCCTTTTCTTCCTCCCACCAAACCCTTATTCTCCCTCTTCCTCCCTCCTAATCCTTCTCCCTTTCTTCCTCTCCTCTTCCCCCCTTCCTCCCTCTTCTCCCTCGCACCCAAACTTCTCATTCTCCCTCTTCCTCCCTCCTACTCCTTCTCCCTTTCTTTCCTCTCCTCTTCCCCCCTTCCTCTCACACCTTCCTCCCTCTTCTCCCTCGCACCCAAACCCGTCATTCTCCCTCTTCCTCCCTTCTACTCCTTCTCCCTCTCTTTTCTCTCCTCTCACACCTTCCTCCCTCTTCCTCTGTACTACTCATTCTCCCTTTCTTTCCTCTCCTCTTCCCCCCCTCTCTCTCACACCTCCCTCCCTTTCCTCCCTCGCACCCAAACTCCTTATTCTCTCTCTTTCCCCCTCCTACCTCATCTCCCTTTCTTTCCTCTCCTCTTCCCCCCTTCCTCTCACACCTCCCTCCTTACTCCTCATTCTCTCTCTCTCTTCCTCCCTCCCCCTTCCCCTCCCTCCTCAACAACCCATCCCTCTCGCGCCGGAATAATTTTCCCCGGCTTTCACCGAGGCAGAACGCCACACATTCACTCACACGCGGAAGGCGAAGCACCCGATTGCAAATTAGAAAGACGGAGAGGGAGCATAACCCATCTTGGCACGTGTGTCGGAGGCGGCCGGGAGGAGGTATCAAGACAGAGGAGGCTCCGGCTGCCTCGTGCATCGCCCGGGAAGAGCCCACGTCGCGGTAGATGAAGGGAGGGCTCTCGGGACGGCTGATGGAGGGGGTAGATTTAGGTGGTAGATTTGGGTGGTAGATTTGGGAGGTAGATTTAGGTGGTAGATCGAGGCGCCTCTGCCGATCTAGGTAGGTAGATTGAAAGGGTAGGCGGTAGATTTGGACGGGATATCTAGAATGGTAGATATCCGTCTTTGGAATGAGTTGAGAGATTTAAAACAATAGCTTCAAAAGGCAGATCTACGTGGCAGAATTTCCCGGCAGACTTAACCGGTAGATTTAGACAGCAGATCTGGCCAGTAGGTGTAGGATGTAGATTCAGACACAAAGCTACAAGTTACACCAAGGACTAAGAGGAGGATGAGGGAGGAACATCCTATCAGAAGTAAAAAGATGTGTGAGGACCAATAAAGACACCCAGAAGATAGGAATGGATAGAAAAGGGATAAGGAAAAGGAAGAAGGAGAAACAATGGTACAAGAAGATAAGAAGAGTAAGAGGAAGATGTTAACGAAGACAAAAAGCAAGAGAAAAAAGAAGTGATTGAAAAATGGGAATAATGAAGAGGAGGGAATGGGAAGAGAAGAAAGTAAAAAAATGGTATAAAAAGCTAGAACAAAAGTGAAAGAAAGACAGCAAGAAAAAGAAAACAAACGAGTGAAATGGATATAAAATCACAGAAAAAGAGAAAGGGGGTGTGAGAGAAAGATGTAAACAATGAAGACAAGCAAGTGAAAAAAATAAGACAAGCGAGTGATGAATGAACAGAAAATAATAAAAAACAGGAGTGATGATGTGGAAGAAAGAAGGAAAAAATGACAAAAAAAAGCTTGGACACGAGCGAGAGAAAGATGTCAGCATATAAGACAAGAAAGTGAAAAAACAAGCGAGAGAATATAAACAAAGTGATTGAACAAACAGAAATAATCATACGAAAAAACAGAAAGAAAGATTAATTAAAAAAGGACAAAAAAAGCTTGGTGAGAGAAAGATGTCAGCAAGGAAGTAGCAAGCACGACAAAAAAGCGAATGAAAGAATAGAAAGTGAGAGAAAACAAAACGAAAGAGTGATAGAAATATGTCAGCAAGGAAGCCAAGCAAGTAAGAAAAAAAAGCAAATGAAAGGAGACAAAACGAAAGAGCGCGAGAAATATGTCAGCAACGAAGAGCAAGCAAGTGACAAATAAATAAAAATAAACAAGCGAGTGAGAGGCTACAAAACGAAAGAGCGAGAGCAAGACGTCAGCGAGGAGACGGGCGGGCGAAGAGGCTGATGAGGCCAAAGGAGGAGACGAAGAAGACAGGAGATGGAGTGTTGACGTTCAGTGCCGTCTTAAAGATGCCGGTCATTTTTCTCTCTCTCTCTAAGTGTTCGCGCGAAGACCTTAGAACAGAAGGGGCGCGAGTAGAGCTGGGAGTAGCGAGGGCGGGGGCTTCCATTAGGCAGATGGGCGTAAAAGTCGTGGCGGAGGGTATTAGTGGGCGGGGTAAACTCGTAACAAATGAAGCGTCGCGATAAATCTTTAATAGCGCAGAGGAGGAGGAGGAGGAGGAGCAAGAGAAGGAAATTGAAATACCTCACGAGTCTTTCCCTCTTCTCTCTCTTTCGCTAACAAAAGACCTCTTTCTCTTCCCCCCTCCCTCCCCTCCTCTTCCTATCTCTCCCCTACACGAGATTTTTTTTCCCCTCTTTACTCCCTCTCTCCCATACGCTAAATGTTTTTCCCTCTCTTTCTCCCTCCTCACTCATTTCCAATGCATCTTTCTCCTCTTTCTTTCTCCTTCATTCCCCTACGTAAGACCTCCCTCTCCTTTTTCTCCCCGGCCTCCTCTTCCCTTATTCCGCAACACGAGACACCTTTCTCCTCTTTATCCCCGCTCCCTCTTCCTCCCCCAGCTCCCACCCTCTTCTCTCCTATACACTGGATCTATTCTCCCCTCCCTCCCTATCCTTCCCCTTTACAA
>NC_091559.1:37906818-37911818 GCF_042767895.1 Penaeus vannamei | reverse complement strand
TTCATTTTGTGTCGTTTGTTTTCTACAATGGAGATCCTATCTTATCTTCTCGGTCCCTTCTCTTGCTCTCTGGTGGTCTTTTATCTCGTGTCTAGTACTTCCGTGAGGTCTCTTTTCCTTTTCCTTGTTATTCTTTCTCTTCTCTGTCTCTCTCCTTCTTCTTCGGTGTCTTGTCTTTTTCCCCTTCTCCTTCTCTTGTTTGTTTTCATACACTTTTCTATCACCTGGTGGCTATGTCTTCCTTCTTTGGTGATCTCCATCATCTTGTATCATTTTCTCTTGTTTTTGCGATCTCTCTCTCTCTCTCTCTCTCTCTCTCTCTCTCTCTCTCTCTCTCTCTCTCTCTCTCTCTCTCTCTCTCTCTCTCTCTCTTTTAAACGTTATCATCTTTGCTTTTTCTAGTGATCCCTCTTGTCTTCTCTCTTTTTCTGTCTTCTTTCGAGTTCTCCTTTGTCTGTCTCTCTTCCTATTGCTGTTATCCGTTCTCTTTAATTTCTCTTCTCTCGTTTGTAATCGTCTCTTTATCTGTGTTTTTTTAATCTTTTGCGTCCTCCCTTCCCTTCTCATCCAGTTTTTCTATTTTCTTTTTTTTTCTACCCACCTTCCTCTCGTCACTCTCGTCTCGTCTTGCGTCCTCTTCTATTTCCTCCGTTCCTCCTTTTTTTATCTGTTCATCTCGTGTGTCTTTTCCTTTGTCGCGTGTCCCTTTTTCGCCGCGCTCTCGTGACTTCCTTTGCTTCCTCTGTCATTTCTGTCACCCGGCGAGAGTCCTCCGTTGACAAGCTTCTTTTGATAAATGACTCGCCCCCCTTTTATTTCATATACTGTATGCCCTTTGTTCTCTTCCTCCTTTCCTTTGCCTCTCTTTTGTACTGCATCGCGCCATTCCCCCCCCCCCCTTTATCGTTTCATGTATTGCTTCCCTGCTTCTTGTCATTCTCTCTCTCTCTCTCTCTCTCTCTCTCTCTCTCTCTCTCTCTCTCTCTCTCTCTCTCTCTCTCTCTCTCTCTCTCTCTCTCTCTCTCTCTCTCTCTCTCTGTGTGTGTGTGTGTGTGTGTGTGTGTGTGTGTGTGTGTGTGTGTGTGTGTGTGTGCGCGCGTGCGTGTGTGTACGTGCGTGTGCTTATAACAAGCGCTGCTATGGCCACTCATTGGCCTTTATTGGCTTTCATTAAGCGCCCTCATATTGCCTTCCCCTTTGATTCCCACTTACGTCATCCGTTATCACCTCCTCTCGCTTCTTACACCTCCCTACGCTCCCCTTCTTTAAAAGCCAACACACCAACTTCATTTCCATCCATTTCTATCGCATATACACACATTTTCTTCGTATTGTCCGCTCGTGTTGTAGTGCGAAAGAGAGAGAGAGAGAGAGAGAGAGAGAGAGAGAGAGAGAGAGAGAGAGAGAGAGAGAGAGAGAGAGAGAGAGAGAGAGAGAGAGAGAGAGAGAGAGAGAGATGTATAACCTTTGGAGTTTGTATTATAACTTCGGGTGATACTTCTTCGCCAAAAGTCAGCTGATTTCGTCGCTTGTCAGGTTGCGTGGCTACAGTTTTAAAATTTCTGTTCTTTTGTTTATTTTGATTATACTTGTTTAATTCCATGAAGTTATTGTTAGTTAATATTGATGATATCAGTGACGCTGAATACAATGTTCATGGTGATGCTTAATTGATAATGATAATAATGATAATAATAATAATAAAAAAAAAAACATCATGAAGAACAAAAACTGATAATAATAATTATCATGATAATAACAAGAATAACGATAATAACAACAACAAAAATTATAATAATGATAATATTGACAATAACAATTATAATAATAACAACACCAAAAATGATAATAACATTCACAACAGAGACAATAATCAATATCATTCTCAACAAGAGCATCAATCGTACCAATAGCAAAAAAAACATCATCTTGACTAACAACGTCTATCCAAAAACAACAACAACAACAACAACAATAACAACAACAACAACGGCACCAACAACAACAACGGCACCAACAGCAACAACAACAACAACAACAACAACATCAACAACAACGACATCAACAACAAAGTCCCCTCGCCCAAGACACGTCCCAATCACCATCCTCGTCAGCTGTGGTAAAAGGACAAAAACGGAGACAACATGACGGGGCGAGCGAGAAAAAAGAGGGGGGGAGGGAGGAAAAGAAAGAGAAAAGAGAATGAGGGAGAAGGGGAGGGAGAGAGAGAGAGGGAGAGAGGAGGAAGGGGGGAGGGAGGGAGGGAAGGAGGGAAGGAGGGAGGGAGAGAGAGAGAGAGAGAGAGAGAGAGAGAGAAAGAGAGAGAGAGAGAGAGAGAGAGAGAGAGAGAGAGAAAGAGAGAGAGAGAGAGAGAGAGAGAGAGAGAGAGAGAGAGAGAGAGAGAGAGAGAGAGAGAGAGAGAGAGAGAGAGAGAGAGAGAGAGAGAGAGACGGAATGAAGAGAAAGCGTAACACAGAAACACGAGACAGAAACAAACACAAAAAGAAAGAGAATCAGAGAGACAAAAAAAAAAAAAAAAAAAAAAAAAACAGAAAAAAAGAAAAAGACAAAGAGACGGAGAGAGAAGTTTCAAGAGGTCGATGTCGATGTCGATGTAAATTCGCGCCCTCGCAGCATTCGACGCCCGCGGCGTGTCAGCGAAAACATCTAAATATAAGGAGCGGAGGTTTGGGATACGCCGCTAGACAGTAATGTTCGCTGACAGAGGGTTGTGCGGTTAAGAACTTTAAGAAGGAGAGGGAAGGGGAGGAGAGGGAAGGGGAGGAGGGAAGGGGTGAGGCAAGAAGGAAGAAGGGAGGAGAGGGAAGAGGGGGGGAGAAGGGAGGCAAAGAGAGGGAAGAGGGGGGAGAGGAAGGAGGCACGAAGAAGGAAGGGAGGAGAGGGAAGGGGGAAAAGGGGGGGGTGTAAGAAGAGGGAAGAGGGATGGAAGGAGACAAAAGGCGAAGAAGGAGGGGAGGAAGCGAAGAGAGGGAAGGGGTGAGGCAAAGGATAGAGAAGGGAGGTGGGAAGAGGGGGAGAGGCATGGAGAGAGAAGAGGGAAGGGGGGAAGTAAGGATAGAACAGGGGAAGATGGAAGGAAGAAGGAAGTAGAGATTAAAGAAAAAGCATAGTGAAATTAGGGCAAGCAAATAAAGATAAAGAAGAGAACACGAAGGCCATAAAAGGAGAAAAAAGTGGAGAAAAGGACAAAGGGTGAAATGAGAAAAAATATACGAATGGAGAAAAATAATGAGAAAATAAGAAAAGGAACAGGCGAGCGGGAGGGAGAAAGAGGCGGGGGGAAAGTGGGGGTTAAGAGGAGGGAGAGGACGGGGTGAGGGGAGGGTGGTGGTGGTGACAGGAGGTGTTGTTCACAGATGAGGAGAAACGATGACATGAATGGAGGTGGTTTTGGCAAGACTACGACCTTCGTTGACGGCTGTGGGGAGGGGAGGGAGAGGAGGGAAGGGGAAGGGGGAGAGGAGGGGAGGGCAGGGGAAGGGGGGAGGGGAGGGGATTGAAGGAGGGGAGAGGAGGGGATTGCAAGGGGGAAAGGGATTGAAGGAGGGGACAGGAGAAGGGATTGCAAGGGAAGGGGAGGGGAGGGGTGGGGAGAGAATTGGAAGGGAGGGGGGAGGGGAGGGGAGAGGAGGGGGAGGATAGGGAACGGGGAGAGAGGGTTGGAGGAGAGGAGAGGAGAGGAGAGGAGAGGGGATTGGAAGGGAAGGGAGAGAGGGGAGAGGGAAGGGGAAGACATTTACTGACAACAGGTGATCCGAGCGACGAAATGTGCGTCGATTAACTTGATAAAGAAACCAAGACTAAACGAAATCTGTCGGTTTTAGGATGCTATACATCTCTCCTTAAAATTCAAACGTAAACATACAAAAATTAAGGAAAAAAACGCAAATAAACAAGTGAAAACGGTAAGGAAGAATCTAGTCAATAAATGAACCAGACCGTAGAATGAGGTCTCCATCTTTCTTTACTTCTTTCTATCTTCCTCATTCGCAGATCCTTCTCTTCGCCTCTCAGCCCACCGACGAAATCCTCGGACCTGCTTCCTCCCTCTCTCTTCGCATCCCCCATTTATCCTTCCTATCCTCCGTCAATTTCGCTCTCCATTCTCCTCTCTTCCCCCATTCTCTCGCGCCGGTTTTCCACACCCTTTCATATCCAATTATACTTTTCCTTCCTTCCACCGCCTTGCACTCCACCCTTCCTCTTGCCCAAACCTCATTTTCCTCCCCTCCTTTCTTCCTCCCTTCTCCCCATCTCTCGATCACCCTCCGCCCTACCTTCCTTCCTCCCTTCTCCCTCCTCCCTACCCCCACCTTTCATTCCTTCTCTCTTCCTCCCAACTCTCCACCTCACTTCTTCCTTCCTCTCTTTTGCCTACCTCCTTCCCTTCCTACTCCCCACCTCCTTCCCCCCTTCTCCCTTCTTCTTAGTCCCCATCTCATTCTCATCTCTTCTCCCTACCTCTTACTCCCCTTCTCCACTTCTCTCTCGGTTCTCCCTACCTCTCTCTCTTTCCCTACCTCCCTTTCCCCATTCTCACCATCTCTCTCTCTCTTCTCTCTTCTCCCTACCTCCTTCCCCCATTCTCCCTTCTCCCCACGGTTTACTCCCCATCTCTCTCTCTTTTCTCTCTTCTCCCTACCTCCTTTCCTTATTCTCCCCATCTCTCTCTCTTCTCTCTTCTCCCTACCTCCTTCCCCCTCCCTTCTCCCTACTTCTTACTCCCCATCTCTCTCTTTTCTCTCTCTTCTCCATACCTCCTTTCCCCATTCTCCCTTCTCCCCACCTCTCTCCTCCCCCTCCATCGTGAAGCCAGGGGCAAATTAAGGAAGGCTTCATCACAAGGAAAAATGCGAAGGGTTATATGGCCGCGAGATAGAGAGGGGGAGGATTGGAGGGGGAAAAGGGAAGGGAAAAAAAGGGAAGCAAAGTAGGTGGATAAGGGGTCACGAGAAGAAAATAGGTTGACAAGGGAGGGA
>NC_091559.1:37894318-37896818 GCF_042767895.1 Penaeus vannamei | reverse complement strand
ATTAGCAGCACACCTTGAGGTAAACACACCCTTCCTTTCTCTTGCCTCACGCACAATCACCGGCTGGTAATGCTCACAGAATATAAAGCAATTAATTAAATCAAGATTATGCACACTATTGCTAGCGTTAAGGACCGTATATGTTGTATGTATTTTTTTTCTGTCCGTCTGGAGGTTTGTATGTAAGTATGTATATCTTTTTCTATCTTTCTATTTTTCTTTATTTCTACTTGCATTAATATTTTCATCAATGTATATCTATCAACCCATTCATCAATCTAGTCATTCATCTATCTATCTATCTATCTATCTATCTATCTATCTATCTATCTATCTATCTATCATATATATCCGCCTATTTACCTTTCCATCAGTCTAGTTTCCGGACAACCCATAACAAAATAAATTAAATCTTGAACTTACTCTTATGATTTTGATGTAGTACTTCCTTACCTGCAAAAAGAAAATTAAATATTATTATTCACGAATGCAGTAATAATTAGAATCTAAAAAAATATCATGATTCTACTTGCTTCGGTTGACAGAATTATTGTCGCTGTTGGATTCTTCCGAGTAGAAAAAAAAAGTTTTCATGTTAAATACAACTTAGCGAACATAGATATTAGAGTAAATAAAAATATCAAATTTCTGCCCTACATTACTCGAGACGATTTCACAAACACGCGTGGCTGTTATGGACATCTGACTGACCAGCCAACAACTACAATTCCTTTTTCCGCAGAAGTTATTACATTCCTTTTCTCTGAACTTGTTACTGCGAACTGACGACGCAAGAACAATCAAACCGACAAGGGCTTCAAGAACGCCAAACTTCGCTCTAATGTACTTTCTAACGTACTTGCAGAAATTGCGTTTAATCTTGCCCACAACAAGATCAAACGTTTGCACTAATGATGGAGACATGACTGCACGGTATGCTTCCTGTATGCTCGGTCACAATGTCTGGAAATGGAGGGAGGAGGTGGAGGAAGAGGAGATGGAGGAGGAGGAGGAAGAGGAGAAGGAGGAAGAGGAGGAGAAGGAGGGGGGAGAAGAAGAAAAGAGGAAGACGAGGAATAATAAAAAAGAGGAAGACGAAGAATAACAAAAAGAAGAGGAAGAGGAGAAAAAGAAGATGAAGATAACGAAAGCGTAGACGAAAAGAAGATGAAGACGAAGAAAGCGAAGAAGAAAATGAGAATAGAAAACTAATATTATTTTTTTCCTCCAGTCCCAAATAAACCTGACCCTTCAAGCATTTTCTCGCCATATCCCCTGTGCCTCTGTTTTATTCTCGATGCTCCTTGAATACGATCGCAGGCCTACGAAGGGCAGCGGGGGTGGGGGGGGGGCTAGTGGAAGATACGCAACCATCTCGCTTACTTCCTCCGTCCACTTTCCGCCTGAAACAAAACAAAAAACAAAAACAACAAAAAAATCGATTTCGAAAAAAAAATCGAAGAGAATCTCGGAACTCCTCTACAGATTAAGTACCATCTCTGGAAAGCTCGTCTGTTCAATATTCATCTTGGAAACAGAATGTCCTTATTATTCTGGATATTTCCTCGTTCTCTGGGTTAGTTCTGTCTACTTGGATATATCTTCCTCTTTCGTTATTTCTTTCTATTTCTCTTTCTTTGTCAATGCCATGTATACGAAGATACACGAAACCTAATAAACATTCCACTTGTGCACAGAGGTACATGTATATAGTGTATGAGTATACATATGCATACATGCCTACTCATACGAACACACACACATACACACACACAAACACACACACAAACACACAAACACACGCGCAAACACACACACACACACGGAAACACACACACACACACATGCAAACACACACACACATACACACACACAAACACACACACAAACACACAAACACACACACCACACACACACGCGCGCACACAAACACACACACGTGAACATATATTTACCTATTTTTTTCACCTGATCCGCGTCAAATCCCCGCGCAGTTCCCGTCCATCCGCGGCTGTCATTTATTCAGTCGCACATCCGCTGATCCCTCCATTTCTAGCCGCATATCACCCCTCCCCCTCTCCCTCTCTCTCCCCCTCTCCCTCTCCCTCTCTCCCTCTGTCTCCCTCTCTCTCCCCTCCCCCCCTCTCCCTCTGTCTCCCCTCTCTCTCTCCCTCTGTCTCCCACTCTCCCCTCTCCCTCTCCCTCTGTCTCCCACTCTCTCCCCTCTCTCTCTCTCTCCCTTCTCCCTCTGTCTCCCCTCTCCCTCTGTCTCCTCTCTCCCCCTCTCCCTCTGTCTCCCTCTCTCTCCCCCTCTCCCTCTGTCTCCCTCTCTCTCTCTTCCTTTCTCCCTCTGTCTCCCTCTATCTCCCTCTCCCCCTCCCCCTCTCCCTCTCCCCATCTCTCCCCTCCCCCTCTCCCTCTCTCTCTCTCTCTCTCCCTCTCTCTCCACCTCTCCCTCTCCCTCACCCTCTGTTCCCACCAACAACCCCTCTCCCCCACT
>NC_091559.1:37851818-37856818 GCF_042767895.1 Penaeus vannamei | reverse complement strand
CGGGAAATGAGGAAAGGAAAAAAAAAGGATAATCACTCTTTCCTGTCTTTGGCGATAAACACATACATGGATGAATAGGGTGGCGCAAAACGTTTCTCTTTTTCTACATCTATCTTATGTTTTGTTTCCCTCTGTCGGTCTGTCTGTCTCTCTCCTGGTTTGTTTATTTCTCTATCTCCGCCTCTTTCTAATTCTCTGTCACTCTCTATCTTGACACATACATACACACACATACACACACACACACACACACACACACACACACACACACACACACACACACACACACACACACACACACACACACACACACACACACACACACATCTTTGACTACCTCCCACTCCATGAAATACAACCCCCCCGACCCCACCTACGAGCCACCCTCCCCACCCACGACCCACCTGCCGTCCTGCTCCTCAAAACCTCCTTCACCTCCATCACCTCCATCACCTCCACCACCACCACCACCACCTCCACCACCACCTCCTCCTCCACCACCACCACCACCTCCTCCTCCCCCACCACCACCACAACCTCCTCCTCCACTCCCCACCACCTCCTCCCCTCCACCACCACCACCACCACCTCCTCCCCCACCATCACCACCACCACCACCACCTCCTCCTCCACCTCCACCACCACCACCACCTCCTCCACCTCCACCTCCACCTCCTCCTCCTCCACCCCCACCCCCACCCCCCACCACCTCCACCTCCACCTCCACCTCCACCTCCTCCACCACCACCACCACCTCCTCCTCCTCCTCCTTCACTACCACGACCACCTCCTCCTCCTCCTCCTTCCCAACCTCGCACCCTCCCATCAACCGCCGAAAAGAGGTCTCTGAGCTGTCCGGAGTTTGTTCGCCGGAGGAAACAAAAACCTCCGCGGGATATATCGGGCGTAAATAAAATACAGCATCCACCGTCTCTCCAGTCTAAATGGCTTAGCCGATACTGGCCTGCCCCGGAGAGAGATCCCGCGCGGCATCCCTTCGCTCCGCCGAGAGAAAAGGTGGAGCTTGAAATACCGCTCCTCCTCGACGGCGCGAATTTTCCGAGGGCCTCTTTCTTGCGCTCGCGAGGGGGTGGGGGGAGGGGAAATGGAGGGGCAGGGGGAGGAAGTAGGAAGGAAGACAGAAGAGGGGGGGTAAAAGGATGGAAGGGAAGTGGAGAGAAGGAGGGGATAGAATAATGGAAGTAAGGGTGAGAGAGAGAGAGAGAGAGAGAGAGAGAGAGAGAGAGAGAGAGAGAGAGAGAGAGAGAGAGAGAGAGAGAGAGAGAGAGAGAAAGAGAGAGAGAGAAGAGAGAGAGAGAGAGAGAGAGAGAGAGAGAGAGAGAGAGAGAGAGAGAGAGAGAGAGAGAGAGAGAGAGAGAGAGAGAGAGAGAGAGAGAGACAAACAGAGAAACAGAGAGGGGGGGGGAGGGAGAGAGGGAGAGAAAGAGAAAGAAAGTAAGAGGGAGAGAGAGTAAGAAAGAGAGAGAACGGAGGGGAGAAAGAAGAGGTAAGACTGAGCGAGCCGAGGACTTAGCCAGTATCAATTTGTATCTAATCCTCTACAAAATGACGAGATAGAGCATTTTACAGGAAATTATTAATTTCACCGCTTAATAGGTAATGATTCCAGATTTACAGATACCATAATTCATTGATATACAGGTATAATAAAATTCAATAACTGACGTCGTGAAGCGCATAACTTTAATATCAAATGCACAGGTATCAAATATATTTTATTATGCTATTAATTAACTGAACAGTACTTTTTTTCCATTTAATAGGTTGGGAGTAACAACCAGGGGAGATGGGGAGGGGGAGGAAGAGGAAGGGGGAAGGAGGGAGAGGAAGGGGGAGGGAGAGGGAGAGGAATGGGGAGGGGGAGGGAGAGGAGGGGGGAGGGGGAGGAAGAGGAAGGGGGAGGGAGGGAGAGGGAAGGGGAGGGGGAGGGAGAGAGAGAGAGAGAGAATGAGAGAATGAGAGAGAGAGAGAGAGGGAGAAACAGGAACAGACCAAGACATAGACAACAAGAGAAAATGCGACACAAGAAAGAAAACAAAAACAAATACATCCCCGAAACAAACACACAAAACCAAACAACAGAATTAAAAGATAATACTACTAATAATAATAAAACACAAAAAACAAAAACAAAAATCAAAATAAGAATCCAACGCCCCTTGAGAACGCCAAGAAAGAAAAAGGAAGAGAAAAGGTGTTGCCCTCCGCTGCACTGTTTTAGAACCCCCGCCAGCAAACTTCTTGATCTGCTCTCTTCCAATCTCTTCAATAAAAATGGAGATCCAGTTTGCGCATTGCGGCACGGTCGAGAATCCCATGGCAGGCGAGGGGCTGGGCCGACCTTACCGCGTGTCCTTGTCTTTGCCACTATCTCGCCCTGCGTCCCATCAATAGTGATCAACGTGGCTTCTCCTCGTCTGTTGACGTCAGAAAGACTTTCCCCTCTGCCTTGTCCTCTCCTCTTCCTTTATCACTTCCTCCCTCCCTCTCTCTCTCTCTCTTTTCCTTCTATCTCTTCCTTTTTTTTTTCTCTCTCTCTTTTGCTTTCTCTCTCTCGTTCTCTTTCTTTTCCTCTCTTTTCCTTCTCTCTCTCTCTCTCTCTCTCTCTTTCTATTTCTCTTTCTCTCTCTATCTCTCTCTCTCTCTCATTGGCATACATATAGTACATCCATATGTACATATATACATTTACACACACACACACACACACACACACACACACACACACACACACACACACACACACACACACACACACACACACACACACACACACACACACACACACACTACATAAACACAAACAAGTACACACACAAGCAAGTACACACACAAAAACACGCGCGCACAAACCTTGGGATTGTTTTCGCAAATCCCAGAAAGGCACGTCAATGAGTAGTAGTTAATGAGGCCCGGAATAACGTGCTAAAAAATGATTAAAAAAAGAAGAAATTAATATCATGGGGAATGGGAATTATATTGATTAATAATAAGAAAAAAAAGAAAAGAAAAAGAATTGGGAATAAATAATTACAACGAAAGCAGAATGCGGGAAGAGAAAGAGTGGCGAAAAGAGAAAATTGATGAAATTGAAGAGGCAGAGAAGGAATGGAAAAAGGCGGAAAATGAAATACAAACAATGGACAATAAGAAAAGGAAAAAAAAACATTGTAAGTGAATAAAAGATCAAAAAAACAGAAAATACTAAATAAACAAAACAAGAACCAAACAAAAGGCGAACAAACAAGAGAATCAACAGACATAAAAAAACAAAAACAAAAACACAATTAAAAGCAAGGTCTGGAAATCAAACCGACAAAAAAAAGAAAAGAGAGAGAGGGAGAGAGAGAGAAAAAAAGAAAATCAAAAGGGGGGAAGGGGTAGGGGGGCGGGGGGAAACACATCCAAACTTTTGTTATTCGTCGGGCGGAGTCCTTTGATCGCGCCCAAGGATATTAAGACGGAACAGATCCACGGATTGCGAAAACACTCCCCCTCTCCCCTCTCTCTCCCCTCCCCCTCTTCCCCCTCCCTGCACCCTCTCAACCCATCTCCCCTTCCCCATCCCCCTCCTCTTCATCCCTCATACTCTTCCCCTCCCCCTCCCTCTCACCCCCCTTTCTCCCTTACCCTTACCCTCTCAGCTCCTTTCTCTCTCTCTCCTCCTTCCTTTCCCCATCTCTTCTCCTTTCCATCCCTCTCAACCTCTCTCCCTCCCCTTCACCCTCTCTTCCCTTCCCCCTCTCTCCCTCTCTCCCATTCTCCATCCCCTTCACCCCTCTCTCCCTCTCTCCCCTTCACCCCTCTCTCCCTCTCTCCCTTCACCCCTCTTTCCCTTCCCCTCTCTCCCCCTCACCCCTCTTTCCCCCTCCCCTTCACCCTCTTTCCCTCTCCTTCCCCCTCCCCTCCTCTTCTTCTCCCCTCTCTCCTTCCCCCTCCCCTCCCCTTCACCCGTCTCCCCCACCCTTACATTTCAACCCCATGACATATTCCGAATTAACATTGTTATGCAAAGGATCCGCCATGTTGCAGAGCCGGCCGCATCATGCGACGCTGGCCGGACGCAACATGCAGTGCAAACCCGGGAGTTCCAATATCCACCGGCATCTAACAACTCTTTTTTTCTTCTTCTTTTCATTTATTGCTTTCGTTTTTATTTTCCTATCCTTTTTTTCCCCCTTTTTTTCTTTCTCTATTTCATATTCCGCATTCATTTTCCTATCTTTCTTCTTTTTTTCTTTCTCTATTTCGTATTCTTTTTTTCCCTAGATTTCATGTGTTCAGTCTTTCTAGTCTTTTCTATTCCCACTTTCCAAGACCTTTGGGGATTCTTTCGTTCCATTTTTATTGCGTCTTTTCGTCTCCCTTTTAACTGCTCGATCTTTCTTGTTTTTTCTTAGTTTTCTTTTCGTTAAAACGATCCTGTCTTTCTTATATTCTCTCCATCTTTCTTTTCTTTCTTCAGCCTTTCTCCTGAAATGCTCCTCCTCCTCCTCCATTTCCTTCTCGCTTTTCTTCGTTATCTAATTTCTTTCTTCGTTCTTCTAATTCCCTCTTCTTTACCTTCTCCTTCTATCTTTCTCTCCTTCTTTAATTCCTTTTGTCCCCCTTTTTCTTCATCTTCTCGCCTCGATTCGTCGTCATTCCCTCTTACTTTTCACTTTCATTATCTCCACTTTCTATTCTCCTCTTTTCCCCTTCTGCCTCCCCTCCTCTCCTCTCTCTCTCTCATTCTTCCTCTCGTAATTCTCCACCTCTATCCTTCTTCGCCTTCATCTCCCTCTCTATTGCTTCTCAACACACTCCATATTCTCCTTCTCGCTCCTCCTTCCTAACCCTCACCCCATCTCCTTCTCTCTCGACCTTCTCATCTCTTACTCCAGCTTCTCCTTCTTCCCTTTCCTCCTCCTCAACTCTCACTCCATCTCCTCCTTTTCTCCCCTCCTTCCCAACTCTCACTCCATTTCCTTCTCACTCCA
>NC_091559.1:37841818-37846818 GCF_042767895.1 Penaeus vannamei | reverse complement strand
GGGGAGGAGGAGGGCAAGGTGGGAGGACGGGGGGAGGGGGGAAGGGGAGTGGGGAGAGGAGGGGAAGGGGAGTGGGAGAAGGAGGGAGTGGAGGAGAAGGTGGTGGTGGTGGCAAGGGGAGTGTGGGGGAGGGGGAAGGGGGGGAGGAGGGGGAAGGGGAGTGGGGAGGAGGGAAGGGGAGTGGGATTGAAAGTGGGAGGGAAAGGGGAAGGGAGTGGGAGGAGGAGGAGAGACAGGGGCAGGGCGGTGCAGGGACAGGGAAGGGGAGTGGGGGGAGAGGGGAAGGGGAGTGGGGGAGATGAAGGGGGAGAAGGAGGGAGGTGGAGGAAGAAGGTGGTGGTGGTGGCAAGGGGAGGTGTGGGGAGGAGGGAAGGGGAGTGGGGAGGGGGAAGGGAGAGGGGGGAGGAAGGGGAGTGGGATTGAGAGTGGGAGGGAAAGGGAAGGGGAGTGGGAGGAGGAGGAGGAGGGCAAGGGGAGTGCAGGGAGGACGGGAAGGGGAGTGGGGGGGGAGGGAAGGGAGTGGGGGGAGGGAGATGAAGGGAGTGGGAGAAGGAGGAGTGGAGGAGAAGGTGGTGGTGGTGGTGGAGGAAGAAGAAGAAGAAGAAGGAGAAGAAGAAAGAAGAAGGGGAAGGAGGAGAAGGAGGAAGAGGTGGAGAAGTGGGAATGGGAAAGGGGGGTAGGGATAAGGGAAGGAGAAGGAGAGGATGTCGCAGCGAGGAATATTACGGACATTATGGAAAGCGCAGAGGAAAGGAACTCCGAGAGCGGGAATAACCAGCGCGGTGAGACGCTGACATAAGGGATCCGTCATACATCTGTACTCTTTTTACAACTATACAATAACTCCCTGGTGTGCCTTTACACGAGTGCCTCCCCTCTTCCATATGCTAATCTACTTGCGTCTCTCTTTCTCTCTCGGTTTCTCTCTCTCTCTCGGTTTCTCTCTCTCTCTCTCTCTCTCGGTTTCTCTCTCTCTCGGTTTCTCTCTCTCTCTCTCTCTCTCTCTCTCTCTCTCTCTCTCTCTCTCTCTCTCTCTCGCGTACCCCTCTCTCTATCCCCATATATGGACAGATAGACGGCGGACGGAAACACATACACACACACACACACACACACACACACACACACACACACACACACACACACACACACACACACACACACACACACACACACACGCACGCACGGACACACACACACACACACACGCACACACACACACACACACACACACACACGCACGCACACACGCACACACACACACGCACATACACACACACACACACACACACACACACACACACACACACACACACACGCACGCACGCACACGCACGGACACGCACACACACACACACACACACACACGCACGCACGCACACGCACTCAGAGACAAAACCTCGGAGTGAAAACTTTCCATAAACTCTACCGTAACAGGTCGTAACTTTCAACGGAAGAACGGATAGCAGCCTCCTCCTCCTTTCCTCTCTTTTCTCTGCTAAAGGATGAAAAGGCTTATGGGGTATGGGGGAGGGGAGGGGGGAGGGGGAGGGGCGCTGTCAGTCACAACGTAAACCGAGGCAGCCTCACCCCACCAATAGTCTTTTTCCCCCGCATATTTTTTTTTTCCCTTTCTGGTTGTCCCTTCCCTTTTTTTTCTTCCATTTTCTACCTCCCTGTTCTCATACTCTCTTCTCTCCCCTTCCAAGAATCTTCCTCCCTCATACCCCCCAACCGCCTTTCCTACTCCTTTTCTCGATTTTTATTATTCTTTACCGTTTTCCTTTCCCTCCCCTTCTAGTCCATTCTCTATCTTCCCCTTCTCTTCCCCTTTTCCTTGTCATTCCTGTGTCCCTCCCCTTCCCTTCTAAAGCTTCCCCATCACCCATACGCCTTAACTCCTTCTCGCTCCAGCTACCAAACAACCCTTTTTTTCTTTTTCTTTTGTTTCCCTTCCCATTTCCTTCCATGTTCTGCTTCCCCATTCTCCTACTTTCTTCCTAACGTTCTAGTACCCTACCCTCCCCATTTCATTTCTTCCCCTATCCGCTTTCCCTCCTCTTCCATTCTCTATGCCCTTCTTCTTTTGTCTTCCCTTTTCCTTCCTGTATCCCTTCCCATTCTACCCTTCTACCCCTTCCCCCCTCCACTCCCCACCCGCCCAACCCCCTCTGGCTCCATCTTCCTCCCCCCACCCACGCAAATTCCCACTCCAAGTCAAAAGTAACTGAAGCAAGCACAGGTGATCCTCCATTCCCCTACTCTCTTCCCTTATCATTCCAGTCATCCTGCCTTTTCCCCAATATATCCTTCTGTTCCATTCCCCCTGCCTTTCCACCCACTATCCCCACCCACCCCGCCCCCACCCTCAGCCAGGAGTAACTCAAGCAAGCACCCCCGCGATCTCTCACTCTCTTCCCCCTCATTCCAGTATTTCTCCATTTCTCTTTCTCCTTTACTATTCCTTCCACCCATCCCCTCCCCTACCAAACTCCTTTAAATTCCTTCCTCCTCTCCCCACCCACCCAAACCCTAAATATCTCCTCTTCTTCCTTCCCAAATCTCCTCCCTCCTCTCCCCACCCATCCAGACACCCCAGGAAATCTCCCTCCTCTCCCTACCCACCCAAACTCCCCTAATAGTCTCCAAAATCCCCTCCTCCTCTCCCCCCCCCTCCCAAACACCCAGAAACCCCCTTCCTCTCCCTCCACCTAAACACTCAGAAATCTCCCCTCCCCCCACCCAAACACCCAGAAATCCCCCTCTGCCTCTCCCACACCCACAAATCCCCCCTCCGCCTCTCCCCCACCCACCCAAACACCCGCAACCGGGACCAACTCCAGCAAGCACCCGCGCCCGCCCGCCGACACACGCCCCCCCGACGGCCCGCAAGAACCCGACCCAGACCGGGGGAAAAAGGGGCGCCGCCGCAGAAGAAAGCGTCCACATGCGTAAACAACCCTCGCTGCCCTTCGCCGGGGAGGGTACGAACTCATAAATCTTTGGCTTGACGATAAACCAGGACGTCAGCACGCGGGGACCTTCCCTTGCCGCGGGTCACTGATGGCGGGCGAGGGGGCGGGGGAAGGCGGGGGGGGGGGGGGGGGGATGGAGAGAGAGAGGAGATAGGGCGGGGGGAGAGGAGATAGGGAGGGAGAGGAGATATGGGGGAGTGGAAATGGAGAGAGAGGAGATAGGGAGGGATGAGTGGATATGGGGGAGAGGAGATGATAGAGAGATGGGGAGAGGCAATGCAGTGGGGAGAAAGGCGAGGACAGGGAGAGTGGGGAAGTAGATGGAGTGTGGGGGGGGGAGAAGATATGGGGTGGTGAAGGGATGGGGAGGAAGTGCGGAGGTGGTGGGGGAGGAAAGAGAAGCAGAAAATCGGGGTAAGGGTGAGAAGACGAGGCAGGGGAGAGAATAATGGGTGGGGAAAGAGAGAGAGCGATGGGGGAAAGCCCACTTGGGGAAGGAGAGATGGGAGTTGGGGAAAGTACGAAGTAGAAATAAGACCAAGAGTGTGGGGGAATGAAGAATTGGGGAACAGAGACGAGTGGGGAGGAAACGAAGCTGGGGAGGACAGGACAGGCGTGTGGGAGTTGATAGTCTGTAGAGAGGAATGGGGCTTTAGGGGGGGGGGGTCCTCTCACACGGACAGGGGGGCGAGGGAGAGTGAAAATTTATTTAGAAAGTGAAGTTAGGGAGAAGGGGAGAGAAGGGTGGGCGTGGCGATAGCGTAGGCAAAAGGGAAAGGGAGTGAGTGGGGCGCAAGATAGTGGGACATGAAGGGCATTGGAAGCGTGGCATGAAAATCTGAATGGAATATTGGCAGACGGAGATGAACACGCGAAGTCTCTGAGAGAAAGGGAGGTGAGGATGAAGAACAACTTAAGAGGAAAGAATATGCGGTGTGTACAATAAAAGAGGCGAATGTGTGCGTGTGCGTGCGTGCGTGCGTGCGTGCGTGTGTGTGTGTGTGTATGTGTGTGTGTGTGTGTGTATGTGTGTGTGTGTGTGTATGTGTGTGTGTGTGTGTTTGCGTTTGCGTTTGTGTGTGTGTGTTTGCGTTTGTGTGGGTTTGTGTGTGTTTGTGTGTGTGTGTGTGTGCGTCTGTGCGTGTGTGTGTGTGTGCGTCTGTGCGTGTGTGTGTGTGCGCGCGTGTACGTGTGTGTGTTTGCATGTATGTATGTATACGAGCATGACTGTGTGTACATATATGTGTATATTACCTATGAACGAAACAAAAGCAATAAAACCTAACCCCAAAAAGTCTACGGGGAGCTACATCACATTTGACTAACAAGTGGTATAACCCAATAAACTTTGCAATGAGTAATATATGCGGACACACTACATTAAATCTCTGAATTGCATGCGATACAGCCACTGAGGCCACCTAGCATAAGGGATAGAGAGCATAATAATGATAATTCATCTGACATAGTACTAGATATAATGATGTTTTATCATAAATGTAAGATTAAGACTATGATTATATAGCATTTTTACAAAGCATGCCCTTCTCAGTGAAATTTTCGGGTGGCAGATAAAGTTCTACCAGTATTTCATCCAAATTAGCATATCAGAAAATATTATGTTACATTTTAAACTTGCTACGCAGTATCATAGGGTTGCAAAAAGATTTTGAACCATATATCAAACAGTTAAATTCAATAACATCCTTTGGTAGGCCTATGCAAATAACGAAAGCCAATAATGACTTTTCACACGTCATATCGAGTAGGTCATTGTTGAAGAGACATACATTAATATAAACATGTGTGTTTGAACAGCATGCGCAGAAGCACATATATAACAAAAGAATGGATACATACGTATACACATCTCCTTACACATCCAGTAAGGCATACATGCATTTATACATATAAATAGATACATTATTGAATAAAACTAATAAATAGATAAACCAAAAATTATGTGTGTGTGCGTGTGTGTGAATATATATATGTATGTATGTATGTAAATATATCACATAATAT
>NC_091559.1:37831818-37836818 GCF_042767895.1 Penaeus vannamei | reverse complement strand
AGAGGAGGACTGCAGGGAGAAGGAAGAATGAAAGGAGGGAGTGGAGGAGTGCAAGAAGGGAGGGGAATGGAGGGAGGAAGTGGAGTACTGCAGGCAGGAAAAGAAATGGAGGGGGAAATGCAGCATTGTAAAAAGGAAGAGGAATTGAGGAAGGAAGTGGAGGACTACAAACAGGAAGGAGAACGGCAGAACGGAAAGAGGAAGTGAAGGACTGCAAGCAAGAAGAATATAGGATTACAGGGGAAAGGAGGCATTCAGAAAGGAATAGTAATGGAGGGAGAAGGAGGATTAATGCAGGAAGGAAGAGAAATGGAGGGAGGAGGATGAATGCAGGAAGGAAGAGAAATGGAGGGAGGAGGAGGAATGCAGAAAATGGGAACGGAGGGAGGAGGAGGAATCAGGGGAGAAAGGAGGACGGGAGGGAAGGAAGAGGCAGAACAGAAGGACGACTTGGAAGAAGAAAGGAGAAACCGAGGAAGGAGGAGTAAGGAAAGGGAGCAGAAACGAAAGGAAGAGAAACGGGAAATATAGAAAACGAAAAACGAGAAAGCTGGGTGATAAAGGAAGTGAAAAAAAAACACAAGGCCGAACTGGCATAATCGACAATACATTCCAGACACAATATTCTAAGGATCTAATGAATAAAGTAGAAAAAATTCTTACACATACACACATACACACACACACACACACACACACACACACACACACGCACGCACACAAAACGGTCACTTCAACACATTAAACGTAGCGGTCGTTCTCCGTCACCACAATGCTGACAAATGAAATGTCACTTCCTGTTTGGCGTCCTGAAAATCTTTTGTTACACTATGCATTCAAGACGAGAGTAAATGCGACCGCTCCATGACGTAAGAACTCTCATGCACAACTGCATGACATATCTTTAATATCATCAACTTTCGACGCGAGACAAGTTCATCTGACATACACGAACTCCTTCACTCACCCCCCCTAAAAAAAAAAGAGTGAGAGAAAAAGAAAACATTACATTCATTCTGTGTGAAACCTGGTGGCGGAAACGTCATTTGCCAAAAAAAAAAACTTTGATTCTTCTAACAATCGTTCCCGCGTCTATCGCATTTTCCAAAGCGAGTTTTGCAAAAGAAAAGCGGACGGAATAAATGAACACCAGAGCTTATCTCCTACAAAGTGGCCAAGCGATGACTATTTTAGGCTGCGGGTATTTCCAAGTAATTTCTCCGCTTATGCAATAATATAACAACAACAGAAACAACAACAACAACAGCAACAACAACAGAACAGCAGCAGCGACAACAACAATAGCAACAGCAACAACAGAACAACAGCAGCGACATCAACAACAACACCAACAACACCAACAAATATTGACACAAAAAAGGCCCTCCTTAGAGCATCGCCCATGATCCGCGCACAACCTCCCATCATAAAACAATCACAAAGAAAACGTAAACACCAGCACAGAAAACGGATTTCAAAAGAACCCTAAATATCAAAGGCCCGAATATTAATACAAATGCAACAAGAGCCCTTTCCGCCGTCGGGGGGAAAAATACATTTATACACCGCACGACAAAAATCTGCAACAGCGAATAACGCACTCTTGCAACCGAGAAAAACAAAATCATATTCTTAAATCCTGCAAGGAACACCTGACACCCGACGCGAGGGGCTGTTGCGGGGTTGCGGCGCCGCGGCTTAAATCTGCTGCAACGATTCGTGCAACAGGAAGCAGCGCGGGAATCTAACGTATTCACATGCGCGTGTGTCTGTCTGGGCGTGTGTGTTAGTGAATGTGTGTGTGTGTGTGTGTGTGTGTGTGTGTGTGTGTGTGTGTGTGTGTGTGTGTGTGTGTGTGTGTGTGTGTGTGTGTGTGTGTGTGTGTGAGAGAGAGTGAATGTGCGTGTGCGTGTGTGCCTGTATACTCGCGTGTGTGTGTGTGTGTGTGTGTGTGTGTGTGTGTGTGTGTGTGTGTGTGTGTGTGTGTGTGTGTGTGTGTGTGTGTGTGTGTGTGTGTGTGTGTGTGTGTGTGTGTGTGTGTGTGTGTGTGCGTGTGCGTGTGCGTGTGTGTGTGTGTGCATGTGTGCGTGTATACTCGCGTGTGTGTTTGTGTGCACGTGTATCCGTGCAAATGTACGTCTATGCGCTGTAAGAATCTGTTCAACTTCTTCTTCATTTCTTCCCTCCCGGCACACAGATGATAGAAGTGGAGGTGAGCCCCCCCCCTCCCCCCCCTCCCGCCCCCTCAGAAGCGAGGTGCCGCGCCGGTGAGGAGGAAGGGAAGTCGCTCTTCAACTTGCCTAATGACAATATCGACTGCAGCTGCCAATCTCCTGCTCTCTCCCTCTCCCTCTCCCTCTCCTTCTCCCTCTCTCTCTCTCCAGTATAAATACATATATACATATGTGGAATATATTATATATATATATATATACATATGTATATATATACATATGTGTATATATATATATATATATACATATGTATATATATACATATGTGTATATATATATATCTATCTATCTATTTATCTATATATATATACACAAATGAATATATATATATATATATATATATATATATATATATATATATATTTATATATATTTATTTGTATGTATATATATATATCTATATCTATCTATCTATTTATCTATATATATATACACATATGTATGTATATATATATATATATATATATACACATATGTATGTATATATATATATATATATATATATATATATATATATATATATTTATATATATATATATATATATATTTATATATGTATGTATGTATACATATATATATATATACATATGTATGTGTATATATATATATATATATATATTTATATATATATATATTTATATATGTATGTATGTATACATATATATATATATACATATGTATATATATATATATATACATACATATATAAATATGTACATACATACATATTTGTATAGATGTAAATATATCACATATTGCTTTTCATTTTTAATGGCCTCCACGTATTCATGTATGCCTGATAATGTGTGCATATGTGAGTTTCTTCCCTACCCCCCCTCTCTTCAGTTTTCCTGTTTCACTTCTCCCCCCTCGCCCTTCTCCACCCATGCCCCCCCCCCTTCGCATCAACCCGTTCGAGCGGCCGGCGATCCCATCCCCACGCAGCCCTCGAGCCGTTTTCCCTCGAGTGCTCCAGCGCCTCGAGGACCAGCCGCTGCGGAGCTCCCCCTCGAGCGCGGACCCGACCGGCTGCCCGCCCCGAAGCCTCCTCCTCCTCCTCCTCCCCTTCTGCTCGGCGGGACATCCGGCCCAGTGTTCCATTGAACCTCCCCATCAACGGTTCATGTCCTTACGTGCTTCGCTGGAGGCTGCATCACCTCCTCCTCCTCCTCTTGCTCCTGCTCCTCCTCCGCGAAACGCTGCGCTGCCTGCTTCACGGCGGAGTGCCTCGGCGGGATCCGCTTAGAGGCTGGGCAGGCCGAGCCGAGGAGAAGCCGGCGCCGCGCTCTGTCCGTCGGCTTTGCGCTGCGCCAAGCCGGATCTTCCCCGCCGGATATTTCGGTCGCACTCGTTCATAAAATGGATATTTTTTCAGGTGGGTTGACTAGATGGTATGTGTGCGTGCTTATGTGCGTATATGTGAGGATGTGTCAACTTTTATGTGTAACAGCTTGGTAAATTTCTAATAAATTATAATATACAAATTTATATACAGATATGATATACAGATATATATTTCAAATAAATAATAATATACAAATATATATCGAGATATGAAATTCAGATATGAATTTCTAATAAATAGCAATATGCAAGCGTATGCTTATATATGCAAATGTCTTTCAGTTTCTTTATTGCCGTTTTAGTAAGTCCTTATTAGCCTTACCCTCGTTGTTACCTTTATTACAAAAGATACGATTATCATTGCAGTTAACTTCATTATCAGGACTTTCATAATTATCTCCATACTTTTACGACAACTACTACAGTGTCAGTAGTAATTTGCAAGCTTGCTTTACTGTCTAATGCTAATCTTCTAATTCCTTTTACTACTCGCATTAACTCGCATTTTAATACTCGCTTTTACTACTGACTTCACCCGAGTGCTTCACTAACTGCATCACTTCACATTTTAGTGCCTTTTTCACTGCTTTCCTCAGTGTCTAGAGAACCTGCTTCATTAAACAGTTTACTGGCCACTTCTCCGGCTTTCGGAAACGGTCTACGGCGATTCGCTCGCTCGGCTGATGGGCGTTTTTCCCTCGTTTCTTCGTCAGATATTCTATACACTTTTTGATTCATCGTTTCACTGCATACTTGACATGATTTTTTTTCATAGCTTCACTGTAATTCTTGTATTTTTTTTCCTTCGATGCTTCTCTGTACATTTTACTTTCTTTCTATCTCCGTCACTTTACTATAAATCTTGGATTTTTTTTTCTGACCATTTTCCACTTTGTTGCGTCACCGTCCTTTTCACTTTTCTTTTTTCTTCACAGCTTCACTGCATATTTTTCTATTCCCTTTTCTCTATCGTTTCCCTGTAAATTTTACATTCCCTTTTCTTCCTAACTTCATTATCCATTTGAAATTCCCGTTTTCTTCGTAGTTTTACTGTACATTTTGCTGTTCTTTTTTTACGTTGCTTCACTGTGCATTTACATTCCTTGTTTTTCGTCAAAGTTTTAAGTATATTTAAATTCCATTTTTTTCCTTCTAAACTTCACTACGCACTTTCCTTTCTTTTTCTTTTCTTCGTGGTTTCCCTCGCACATTTTTACTCTTTTTTCCCTCTCCTTTTTCCTTCGCCGCTGAACACTTTATACCTTCCTTCGTAGCATCACCGCGCGTTTTACTTTCCTCTTTCCCGTCGAGCTTTTTTTTTACCGCTTTTTAGCCCCTCCGAATGCTTTCCAATCTCCACCCTTAAGAGCCTTTAATATCTCCCTTGATTGCTTTGCTGCGGTTCCATATCGTTTCGGCACA
>NC_091559.1:37821818-37826818 GCF_042767895.1 Penaeus vannamei | reverse complement strand
ACTTGCCCTCCAGTACCCTCCCTTCCCCCGCCTTTTCTTTGTCCTCCAACCCCTCCTTGCGCCCTCCCCCCCCCTCCCACTCCCTCCGCGCCAAGCCCCCTTCCTTCCTACGTCTCCTACTTGTCTCCTCCGCCCCCCCCCCCTCATGTAGAACATCCATGGTCTCTTTTTCTCTCTATCCTCTTTCCTCCAACTGCTACAACTTCGTCTACAATTTCGGAAAAGAAGAAGAAAAAAAGAAGTTGCCGATTACTGTTTCTTTTTTCCGTCACCTTGGGGATCTTGTCGAAAGTTCCTCTGTTGACTCATTCCGTCTCGCTATTCTTTATGTTGGCTGTAGTCTTTTTGTCTTTATCTATTTTCTCGTCCTCTCTTTCTCTCCTTCTTTGTGTCTTGATTATTTTCTCGTCCCCTCTTTCTCTCCCTCTCTATGCCATGTCTATTTTCTCGTCCCCTCTTTCTCCTTGTATGTCTTATTTATGTCTTCGTCCAGTCTTCCTCTCCCTCTCTATATCTCATCTACTTCCTCGCCCCTTCTTTCGCTCTCTTCTATGTCTTACCAATTCTCTCGTCCCCTCTTTCTCTCCCTCTCCTTAAGTCAAGTCCCGAAGCCACTCCATAAAAGGGAATTATATTCGCGATCCTCGACAAAGTGTAATAAAAGTCAATAATTATCCCGAACCCGAAAGCGACGATAAGAAGAAGACGTCGCCGAGGAAAACTTTAACAAACAAACAGGTTTATTTTTTTTTCCTTCTTTCTTTTTTTCCTTCTTCTTTTTTTTCTTTCTAAGCGCTTTACTCCTCGTTCTGGAGGCGTAAGATCGGAGGTGGGAAGCGAGCGTGGGATGATGCGCTGTTTGCATGGTCTTTGTTCCGTTTTTTTGCTCAATCATTCCTTCAAGCAGAGAGGGAGAAACAAAAGTGCGTAGTGCGTACGTGCACATGCACACACACATGCACACGCTCCTTCCTTCCCTCTCTTCTCTACCTCCTTCCCTCCCTCCCTCCTCTTCTCTTCTCTTCCTCGCTCCCTCCCTCCCTCTTCCTCTCTTCCAATCTTTTCCCTCTCCTTCCTTCCCTATTCCCCTCTTCTCTCCCTCTGCCCATCACCCCACTCTTCCTCCCCCTCCTTCCTTCCCTCTTCCTCCCTCCTTCATCCCCTCTTCTCTCCCCTCCCTCTCCCTCCCTCTCCCAACGTAGCAGTTCGAGGTAACGCCCCAGAAGACAAAGACCAACTTGGCGATTCCCGGATCCTCCTGCACGAGGTAGTCCGCCATGTAAACAGTCATCAGACAGCGTGACGACACATATAGTAACGTGGCTTGGCACCCTCTTCGCCCGATTGCACCACCGTAATATAATGCCCGCCCGGCCGCCGTAGAGTCTAGTTTGGCCTGGCCTCTCGCCGCCACGTCAAGTCCGCAGCTGTCATGACAGGTTTTGCCCTTATTTTTTTTTTTGGTTTTTATTTTAGGAAGCACTTGCTGCCACCTACTTATTAGCCTTTAAAAAAACCAGTCTGATAATCCCGCTGATCCCGTTAGTACTGTCGTTACTGTTTTATTTGTTTATCCGCTGATATAAACTTGAGGATGTTGTAACTTGATGGGGCATTGTCTATCCCTGTGGGAGACGTTGCCGCTGCCGGGTTATGGTTCTGATAAAGAGCGTCCAAGGGTTGCTTGCTAACTAAAAGCAAATAGGGCATACCCACATGTACACACAATCCCATACACGCACACGCACACATGCACACACGCACACACACACACACACATACACACACACACACACATACTCCCTCACAGACACAGACAGCGACAGATAAAAACAACCACAAACATGCACACAGACGGAGAAAAAAAACTTTCACACATGTCTGCATGTGTGTGTTTGTTTATGTATGTACGTACGTACGTATGTATGTATATATGTATATATCTAAATGTATGTATGTGCATATATAAATATATACATTCACACATATATAGACACATACATATGTATGTGTGTGTGTGTGTGTATTGTTGAATGCATATAAGCGAAGAGATGTCACACAATTTTCCCAATCACATCTATCAGAGAGATTTTTGTAAACTACAGCTCGTACTTGTACTCTAATGATGATTGATAATTGCAGTAACACGTTTCTAACAAAGATTAATATAACAAAGAGGCTAACTCATCATTTTTTTTTAATCGCAATCGGTGTTCACTATGATCTAACGTTATCTATAAATCCATTCTGTAGTGCTTATCGCTATCCCTCACTTTCGTAGTCCTCGTCCTCTTGTTTTATGTCAACTCTTCTTCCTCCTCTTCTTCGTCGCCTCTCCTTCCTCTTCGTTTTGCTCATCCCCTTCCTCCCTTTTTCTTTTATTCCTTCTCTATCAATCGCTCTCCCTCCTTCGCTCCCTCCCCTTCCTCCGTTCTTCCCTCCCTCCCCCAGTCTATTTCTCCGCTTTATCTCCCCCCACCCAGCAGTTCCGCCGTTCCCTCCTCCCTTCTTTTATCCTCTCCCTCCCTCCCTCCTCTTCTCTCTCCTTCCTTCCTTACCCCTCCCTCCTCCCCTCCCTCTCTCCTTCCTTATCCCTCCCTCCCTCCCTCTCTCCTTCCTTGTCCCTCCCTCCTTCCCTCCCTCTCTCCTTATCCCCCCTCCCTCCCTCCCCCAATCTATCTCTCCGGCCCCCGCCCCAAAGGCACGGTGCCATTTGGCTTTGGTCTCTGGAAAATCCTCACAAATCGAAGGGTCTTTCTCACTTGACAATCGCTCGAGTCCGACTTGACATTCCTGAAACTTTTCCTTGACTTTGGGAGACTTAACTTGACGTGAGTGACGGACTTATCTTAAAATTCGGAGAGAAATCAAATTAGCAACGCAGGGAGAAGAAGTGCGCGCGCGATTTGAAGAAGAGGCGGCCGCTCCCCCGACGCTGCTCTTTTTCCTCTTACTGCTGTTGTTCTCTCTCTCTCTCTCTCTGTTTCTCTTTATCTCTCTCGGTTTCTCTCTGTTTCTCTTTCTCTCTCTGTCTCTGTCTCTCTCTCTCTCCCTCTCTCATACTCAGTTTGTCTGCGTCTGTCTCTGTACACCCCCCTCTCTCTCTCTTCCTCTCTCTCTCTCAGTTTGTCTGTGCCTGTCTGTTTGTCTGTTTCTCTCTCTCTCCCTCTCCCTCTCTCTCTCTGTGCGTCTAGGTATGCACATGTAAACATACACATGCACACATGTATATCTCTATATACTCAACAAGAAAATATCAAACAAAAGACAACTTCAAAAAAAAAAAAAAAAAGCCACCCATCTTAGCGTTTGTTTTATCTCTTCCCACTCCGCGAATTATTCTCTTTTCGCTACGACTCGGCCAGTGAGAAATTATCGTCGCGAGAAATACTTACGTGTTTGCTAACGTTCTTGCTCATTTTCTTGCCACTGTTATCCACGCCTCCTTCTCTGTCGTATTTTATCATTATTACTATTTTTTTTATCTTCCTCCCTGTTATAATAATTATTACGGAAATTCGCATCAATCGAGACACTTGTTTATATCAAACGTAAAAATAAATGATGAACAAATAAAAGAAAAAATAAAGAAAGAAAGATAGGGGAAAATAAAAAATGAAAATAATAGTGCATATATATCTTGAGCAAAAACGTAAATGAGAAAGTTAGAGGGTGCGACCGTTAACACAGTGCAGATGCCCCACTACCTCCCTCCCCCCGTCCTACCCCCCTTCTTCCCCCCCCCTTCAACAACCCCGCTTTATCAACAGTACAATGGGGAGGTGCTGTGGCCTTGACATTTGCCGGCTTCTCTCTCTCTCTCTCTCTCTCTCTCTCTCTCTCTCTCTCTCTCTCTCTCCCTCTCTCTCTCTCTCTCTCTCTCTCTCTCTCTCTCTCTCTCTCTTTCATTTTTCTCGCCCCTTTCTCCATTTCTCCTCTCTCCCCCTCTCTATCTCTATCTCTTTCCCTCTCCCTCTCCCTCCCTCCCTCCCTCTCTCTCTCCATCCCGCCTCCTTTCTCTCTCCATCCCGCCTCCTCTCTCTCTCTCCCTCTCTTTCCCTCTCCCTCTCTCTCTCGTGCCGGTTCATCCACGCCACCCACCAGCTCCCTCACCCACACACGGCTCTAGGGACAACGCCAACCCTCGAAGTAGCCGTTGCTGTCTGTCTGTCTGTCGGTCTGCGCTCTCTCCCTCTCTCTTTAAAACCTCTTATTATCGTTTTAGTCCCGTGTATTTGTTTTTTCCTTCTGTTTCCTTTTCTCATTCTGTTTTGTTGTTTGTGTTGGTCTGCCTGTCTGCCTGTCCCTCCCGCTCCCCCTTCTCTCTCTCTCTCTCCATCTCCCTCCTCCCATCCCTCCTCCTATCCTCCACCCCTCCCCACTTTCTATCTCTCTCTCTCTCTCTCCATCTTCCTCCTATCCTCCACCCCCCCCCTCCCCCACCCCCGCCCCCACCCCGCAGCGTCGGTGCATGCGGTGGGCTGCGACTCGCTCGTGGGTGGGAAGCCATTATTCATAATCGCCATGAATGCATGCTTTTTTTCTTATACCTTTTATTTTTATATTTTTTCTTACTTTTGGTTTTGTACTTTTGTCGTCTTTTTCATAATCCTTAATTCCCATGTATTATTATTTTTTAACATTTTAATTTCCTTTTTTTGTATTTTGTATTTTTCTACTATCCACATAGCAACATTTCTTTCTTTTTCTTTTTTCTTTTTTTTGGGGGGATGGGAGCGTATTCTCCCCCCGTTACCGAGAGAATACAACAACGCATCCTTGCATACCGACCGGCGAACCCACAGCTGACCAAATAAAATAAATAAATAAATAAATAATAACAAAATAATAATAAAAAAGGTCAACCCACTTAGGACAGCGAAAGGATTTTTATCGCCTCAATGGAAACATAAGCGCGCCACTGAAGCGAGAGGCGATGCCAAACGGAGCCCAAAGGCGCCCTGAATCGAGAGGCACATCCCGCGCCCTTGGTCACTCGG
>NC_091559.1:37806818-37809318 GCF_042767895.1 Penaeus vannamei | reverse complement strand
CTTACGGGGAAACAATAATCACAATTTTCCATTCTCTAACGGCATCACATTTCCCTCTAATTTGCCCATCTAAAAATAATGAAGTTATGACTATTGTACATCTACCGCAACCGGCTATTATACCAATATACACTCAAGGAGAAGAAGAAGAAGAAGAAGGCGAAAAGAGAGAGAGAGATAGAGAGAGAGAGATAGAGAGAGAGATGGGAGGAGAGGAGAAGAGAATGAGAGAGAGAGAGAGAGAGAGAGAGAGAGAGAGAGAGAGAGAGAGAGAGAGAGAAAACGCGGGGCCGACAGAGGAATGCTTCCTAAAAGATGAAACCTCTGCTAACTCCGGAGTATTGGAACCAGGCTATGGGTATTGAGCCGATAGGTGTTAAAAAAAGAAAAAAAGCCTTATACAAGTATCATATCCCTTTTTACAAATCCGCCTTTTTTCCCGCCGCATCAGTGCATTCACAGGCCGAGTGCATTTCTTCGTGTGTCGCGAATCAAAGTTCGCGCATGCACCGCCGGCCCCCGTGTGCATATCGCGTATGCTGGCCCGTGCGTGTCCTCCAATGCTTCCTCACACTCGACCCAAGTTTCGGAACCGCACGAGCAAAATCCTTGAAGAAGTTTTGCGTGGAAGTGCGAGAAGAAAATCCACGAAGAAGGATCCCCCCCTATACCCCAAGTCCGGCGGAAGTTAACTGAAATGATTTTTTCATGGAACCGACGAGAGAAATACCTCCGGTTTTTCCCCCCTGGCAACAGGAAAAAAGAAAATGAGAATGAAAAAGCGTGGAAGCAGGGACGGGGAGGAGGAGGGAGGAGGAGGAGGAGGAGCGGGAAAGAGAGGAGGAAGAGGAGCAGGGAAAGGAGGATTAGGAGGATCAGGAAAGGGGGGGGGGAGGAGGCTGGGAGAAGGAGGAAGGAGTAGGAGGGGAGTGCCAGGAAGGGGGAGGAGGAAAAGTTAATGGAAGGGGAAGAGAAGAGGATGATGGGAGCTAGGAGTAAGTATGAAGAAGGATGAAGAGGGGAAGGAGGAGGAAGGGGGGTAAAGCAGGAGGAAGGGACGAGGAGGTAAATCAGGAGGAGGAGGGAGAGGTAAAGCAGGAGGAGGAGGGAGGAGGGAGAGGTAAATCAGGAGGAGGAGGAGGGAGGGTGAGCTAAAGCAGGAGGAGGAGGAGGAGAGAGGTAAAGCAGGAGGAGGGAGAGGAGGGGAGAGGTAAAGCAGGAGGAGGTGAGGAGGGAGGAGAGAGGTAAAGCAGGAGGAGGAGGGAGGAGAGGCTAAAGCAGGAGGAGGAGGGGGAGAGGTAAAGCAGGAGGAGGAGGGAGCTAAAGCAGGAGGAGGAGGGGGAGAGAGCTAAAGCAGGAGGAGGAGGGAGAGGGAAGCTAAAGCAGGAGGACGAGGAGGAGGAGAGCTAAAGCAGGAGGAGGAGAGAGCTAAAACAAGAGGAGGAGGAAGAGGAGGGGAGAGCTAAAGCAGTAGGAGGAGGAGGAGGAGGAGGAGAGGAGAGGTAAAGCAGGAGGAGGAGGAGGAGGGGAGAGGTAAAGCAGGAGGAGGAGGAGGGGAGGAGGAGAGCGCGGAGTCTTCCAAATCAACGTCCAATTTCCCATGGCGAAATTACTTCCCGGAACTAGGTACAAGTCGAAGCAAAAATCCACAAGGAAATGACACCCACGATAATTCTCTCGACACGAAACAAACAAAGAAACAAATCCCGAGGGGAAATTAACTTTCTTCCCGGGAAAATAAGTCCCCCCTGCAACAATCACCCCTTCCCCCTGTAACACCCACCCCTTCCCCCTGCAACACTCACCCCTTCCCCCTGCAACTCCCATCCCTTCTCCCCTAAAACACCTACCCCTCCTTCCTGCAATACCCTCCCTTTCCCCCTGTAGCAACCACCCCTACCTCCCTGTAACACCCCTTCCCCCTGCAACACCCACCCCTTCCCCCTGCAACACACACCCATTCCCCCTGCAACACCCATCCCCTCCCCTGTAACACCCACCCCTTCCCCCCTGCAACACTCCTTTTCCCCTGCAAAACCCGCCTCTTTCCCCCCTGCAACACCTAACCCTTCGCCCCTGCAACACTCCCCCCTTCCCCCTAAAACACCACCCTTTTTCCCCCTGCAACACCCCATCCCCTCCCCTGTAACACCTGCCCTTTTTCCCCCCCTGCAACACTCCTTTTCCCCCATAAAATAACCTCTTCCCCTGCAACACCTAAACCCCCTTCGCCCCTGCAACACTCCCCCTTCCCCCTAAAACACCCCCCCAACCTTTTTCCCCCTGCAACACCCATCCCCTTCTCCCCTACAACATCCCCCCCCAAACCCCCTTCACTCCCTGCAAAACCATCCCTGCCTCCCTGTAACACCTAAAAACCCCCCTTACCCCCTGCAACCCCACCAACCCCTCCCCCCATGTAACACTTACTACCTCTTCCCCCTGCAACACCCCACCCTTCCCCCTGCAACAACCCCTCCTTTTCCCCCCTGCAACAACC
>NC_091559.1:37791818-37794318 GCF_042767895.1 Penaeus vannamei | reverse complement strand
AATTTCTTAGAAACCAGACTCATACAGACGAACACCACACGTACCCAAACGCAGACACACACACGCATCAAGAAAAAAAAAATAATAAAAAAAATAAGAAAACGATACACGCAAACACAAACAAACAAACAAATCCCCTCTTGCCCGCACAAACACACACATCATTATTTCATCTTGCGAGAGGCGCAGAGGGGAAGCGAATAACCCCCTTAGTCTGACCTTTGCTGACATTTACACTCCTTGAGACACAGAACGCTTGGGCGCCTCCACCGGATATCCTCCTCATTCACAAGCACAAAATGCCACCGGGAGGGGAAAGAGGGGAAGGGAGGGGGGCTGGGACGAGGAGGAGGATGGGGGGAGAGGAGGAGGGAGGGGGATGCTGAGACAGGGAGGAGGGGGATGCTGAGACAGGGAGGAGGAGGAGGAAGAGGGGAAAGGGAGGGGAGACTGGGACGGGGAGAAGGGAGGAGGAGGAATAGGGGGAAAGGAAGGGGGAGACTGGGACGGGGGAGAAAGGAGGAGGAGGAATAGTGGGTAGGGAGGAGGAGAAGGATGAAGGAAGGAAGGGAGGAGATCTGCGACAGGGAGGAGCGGAAGGGAGGGGGAGGGGGAGGGAAGATTGCGACGGGGAGGAGGAATAGGGGAAGGGAGGGGGAGACTGAGACGGGGATGAGGATGGGCTGTGGAGGAGGAGGGAAGAGAGGAAGGGAAGGAGACTGGGACGGGGATGAGGATAAGTTAGAGGGGGAAGCTTATACAGGAGTTGGAGGAGGAGGAAGGGGGGAAGGGAGGAGAGGAGGAAGAGGGGAAGGGAGAGGGGAGGCTGAGACATACGGGGAGTTGGAGTAGGAGTAGGAAGGGAGGGGGGGTTGAGACGGGGAATTGGAGGAGGAGGAAGAGGGTAAAGGAGGGGGAGACTGGGACGGTAGGAGGATGAGGAAGTAGAGAAGGGAGAGACTGGGACAGACGGGTAGGAGGGAAGGGGGAAGAGGAGGAGGGAGAATCGGGTTGGGGGGAGGAAGAACAGGGGGAAGAGGGGTAGATGATACTGTGAAGTGGAAAAGAGAGAAGGGGGAAGAAGTTAAGGGGGAGGGGTAGGAGGTACTCAGTAGGACGGGGAGAAAGAGGGAGAAGAAGGGAAGGAGAGAGAGTGAAAGGGGAGAAGGAGGGGCAAACGGAGAAGGGGGGGACTGAGATGGGAAGGGAAGTAGTAGAAAAGGTAGAGAAAAACATGAATAGGAAAATATTAAGCAATGTTAAGAATATGAAGAAAGAAGACAAGAAAAGGCCAGAAGGAGACAGGGTAATAAGAGAGAAAGGGGAAGAATTAAGACAGAAGAAAGTAAGAAGCGGAATAAAGACAAGAGGAAGGAAGAAAAGGAGAGAAAGGCAGTTAGAGAAGACTAAGAGAGGAGAGAAAGAAAGACAAAAGAAGAAAACTAAAAGTAGATTATCGGCCTGTATTGTCCAATCTCAGGAAGGAAAAGGCAACTCATTCCAAGATTATTCCGATTCTAAAGAAAATTCAATAAAATGAAAATGACCACAAATTTCAATAAAAAATCATGGCGTATGTGTTTTAAAAATACAAAATGTGTGTAATCATGTTTATTAGTATCAGCTGATTGGAATGAAAAAGAGACTCGGCGAATCGGAGTGCTCCGAGTTCGCGGTGAGTTGCCAGCTGGTGTTATTCTTTCCTGAGATGAAACGCACTATAGCAGTTTATTAACGCCAAAGAAAGAAGTTACACGGATTAGTTTAGTAGCTTAGCCAAAGAAAGGAGTTATAAAGAGCACTTTTCCTCGTGCGGGTCTGAAAGTCTGGAGCCGAGAAGTTGAGAACGGTTTTCCTAGCCGAGGTGGAGCCAGGCGAGGCTCCCGACGCCCCCGGGAGACTCCGCGGAGGAAATGACCTTGCCTTGCTGGAGGTCAAGGGTGTATGAAAGAATGACCCTTGCGCTGTTTCCCCTTTTTTGATCAAGCCCGATGCCAAGGAGCCTGTAGGAGGCATAGACAGCAAGAATGGGTATGCTAAATATACTGTCCAACCCCATGGAGCATACAAACTCTATCCAAAAACACAATATGAAGAAAAGAAATAATAAAAACACCTAAACCTGAAACCAGACAGCAATAAAAGACGAGAAGAGGCCTGTAAACGGTCGAGCCAGGAAACGTATTGTGCGCGAGCGTCGAGGGCCGAGCTATATATCGCAATAATAATGGATGCGAAGCAATTTGTCAATGGAGATTGTTTATCCTGGTTAGGCGTCGGTTCAGGGCCGGGAGATGAGTAATCGGCGGCCGCTCTGATGCCCGCGCCCGCCTCCCCGCCTCCCCGCCCTGGGATTCATCTTTCGGGCGGCGGGGCCTCTTCGCCCCACCTGCGCCTTCCCTTCCCAAAGCACCCAAAAAAATAAAAATTTTAAAAAAAAAAAATATATTTATTTTTTTTTTTTTTTTTTTTTTTTTTTTTATTTTTTTTATTTTTTTTT
>NC_091559.1:37784866-37786318 GCF_042767895.1 Penaeus vannamei | reverse complement strand
GGAGGCTCCGTCGAATGCTCCCTTGAAATCCATAAAGAAGACTGTGATTTCTGCCAGTTAAGTACTGTACTAAAAACAGATGGAATGGATCAGGTCTTTTATTTGGTGGAGTAAACGAGTAAGGAAAATTCTTTCACATATTTTAGAGAGGAAGTCAGAGAAATTCGTCCACCAGATAAGGAGTGAGAGGGAGAGAGAGAGAGGGAGACGGAGGGAGGGGGAGGGAGAGAGGGAGAGGGAGAGGGAGAGGGAGAGGGAGAGGGAGAGGGAGAGGGAGAGGGAGAGGGAGAGGGGGAGAGAGAGAGAGAGAGAGAGAGAGAGAGAGAGGGAGGGAGGGAGACAGAAAGAGAAGAGAGAAAGGGGGCTGAGGGAGGAGGAGGAGGAGGGGGAGAGGGAAAGGGAGGGTGAGGGAGAGAGAGAAAAGAAGAAATATATAAAGAGAAGAGAGAAACGCGCTAGCAACAGATCCGCAAGGTCTAACACGGCCTGCCACTAATAACATCACCCAGAATTCCAAATTTCCACGACGACACGAACTATTTTCCCCGCAAACACGGCCCGTACCCCTTCCCTTCCCCTCCCATCCAACCCCCCACCCACCCCCACTAAAAGCCCAACCCCGCCTCCACCGAACGCAACCTCCCCCACCTTCCCTCCAACCCACTGTTACCCACCACCCACCCATCCCCGCCCACCCCCGCAACTACAAATCTTCCTCCAAAACGAAAAACCTCAACGCGGGCCACCATCCTCCGCCGACGAGGATCCCCCACGTATCACATCCCATTAACCGCAAAGAGGCATGCGGCCGACGACCACAACCGCACGTTACCCACACCGCAATAGCCCGACCGACTGCCGCACCGCCGCCGCCGCTGCCGCAACCTCAAGTCACCGGAGAACTAGGTCTGTGGGGGTGGGGGTGGAGGTAGTTCTTAATTCCTACTTAGCAACAGTCGATATCATCACCCCCTTCTTCATCATCACAGCCACCATCACCATCCCCAACACCATCACCACCACCACTATCATCATCATCACCACCACAATCATCATCAAAACACCACCATCACAATCACCATCAATTACCATCATCATCATCACCACCACCACCACCATCATCATCATCATCATCAACACACCACCACCACCATCATCATATGTTGATTATGATCCTTATTTCTCCGTCCTGTCATGGGCTATAACACATTCGCATAGGCTCTGTATGTCTTATTCAACTCATTACGTCATCAACTTGTCTGTCTGCCTACTTGGTAATCGGACAGCTTTGTCTGCCGGTCCGCCTCTGCATATCCGTCCGTCCGTGTGTCCGTCTGTCTGTCTGCCTGTCTCTGCCAGTCTTATCTATCTACCATATTTCTTGTCTGTCTGTCTGTCTGTCTGTCTGTCTGTCTCTGTCTTCCTTGTTCTCTTGTCTCTGTCTCCCGTCTC
>NC_091559.1:37767366-37779866 GCF_042767895.1 Penaeus vannamei | reverse complement strand
ATACCCATTATACCTACCCATTATACACAGTTGACCTTAAATACGTACATCAAATGTAAAGCAATCATATCAATAAAACTAGATACCATGAACTCGTTTGTAATTAAAAAAAATAATAGAAAGTAATTCCATTTTAACATAAGATCTCACAAAATAATACATAATTCCATTTCTATCCCAACATGTTTACAATCATCATCATTATCATTACTATTAGTAGCACTACATTATCGTTATCAATGTTATTAATATTATTATTATTATCATTACTATAATTATGATTATTATTATTGCCGTCATTGTTGTTATTACCATTACTACTATCACTAGCATAATTTGTAATAATTTCTCCACTTTCATTGCAAAATTAAGCTTTATTATAATAAAGCTCTATAAAACAAGGTCTTCAGCAAAGAAATCACATGTCTCTTTGATATCAAATACACATCATCAATACCGATAAAATACAATACAAACGTTTACTACAAATCATGTACGATATACCTTTCCTTGCCAAGCTGGATCATGTCAAATAAATGCTTCTGTTTTTTAAATAAATCACTTTTTAAACTCGACCCACAAAATCAAAACAAATAAGCCATGGTTGTGCAATGCAACGAATCTTTATAAGAGCAATAATGATACTGATAATGAGGGTAATAATAAGAATGATATCAATAACAGCAGCAGCTGGAGTAGTCGTGTTTGTAATGATACTAATAATTATTATCATCATAATTCCAATACACTGGTAAAATTAATAAACACGCTATTACCATTATCATCACAATTAACATATCACTTCCTACTACTCTTCCGTTATCATCATTTCTACAACAACACACAATCCAAAACAAAAGAAAAGAAAACAAAAAATAGACTCAAAAAGTGTACAGAATCAAAAAAACAAAAACAACAAAAACAATCCAAAAAAAAGGAAAGAAAAAGTGTATAGAATTAAAAACAACAAAAACAATCCCAAACAAAAAGAAACAAAAAACAAAAATAGACCCCAATAGCGTACAGTATCAAAAAAACAAAAACAACAAAAAAAGCGTTGCAAAGGCGGTGTAAACATCAAAGCATAAACATCTGGAGAGGCTCTCGTCTGGCACCCGAGGCGATGACGCATGCCACTCGAGAGCCGACCCGCGAGAGAAACCAAGACGGACGCCGCAGTAACACACGCATCCCGCCGCCCTCGCGAGTCCCCGCTCGCATCTGCGGCGTGGGGAGGGAGGGAGGGGGTGGGGAAGAGAGGGGGGATATGGAGGGGAGAGAGGGAGAGAGAGAGACAGAGGGAGGGAGGGAGAGAGGGAGAGGGGAGGGGGAGTGAGAGGGGAGAGGAGAGTGAGAGAGAGTGAGAGGGAAGAGTGAGAGGGTGAGTGAGTGAGAGAGAGAGAGAGAGAGAGAGAGAGAGAGAGAGAGAGAGAGAGAGAGAGAGAGAGAGAGAGAGAGAGAGAGAGAGAGAGAGAGAGAGGGGGGGGGATAGGAAGAGGAAGAGTGAGAGGAAGACTGAGAGTGAGAGAGAGAGAGAGCGTGTGTGTGTGTGGGGGGGGGGGGGGGGCGTGAGTGTTTGTGTGTGCGTGCACTTGCGTGTGCGTATGTATTTAAGTATGTGTCTGTACATCCGTATGCTTCTGGGCCGAGCGACAGTCGAATCAAAGCCTCCTCCCAGGCCCCACGCCCTCCCCCGCCGGCCGCGTCACCACCCCGGCCACCCACCGCCACCGATGGACACTTGCATCACCACCTCCAACCAGATCTACTTCCCCTCCGCCGCTCGCGTGAAATCTAACGGCCATCTGCTTTCCCTGCACGACCAGCTCGGCCTCAAACTGCCGTCGCTGCACTATCCCAACAGCACTGCAACTGACTCGTCTCACCATCAAAACCCCTGCCATCAGCACCACCATTAAAACCACCACCACTATTACCATCAACACCACTAACACCAACACCACTACCACCATCAACACCACCATCCTACCATCAATACCAGCACCACACCCACCATCAACTCCACCCGCACCCCCACCTCAACAACACCCCCACCATCAACACCATAAACACCCCCACCCCCACCACCCCCACCACAACCGCGGGAAGCACCGAGAGCAATATCCAGAGCGCCAACCGGAGCCTAGCCGTCAGCGAGCGAGGGAATGTGACGAGACAAGCGAATTTCGCCCTTATGCATCACCCGCCGAAGGAGCCACGGTGTCATCTTGATCCAATAATGCCCCCTTCCCCCCCACCCCCCACCCCCGAGACCTCCGCAGCCAGGCCCTCAAGATGGTCGGCGTCAGCGAGTTTCTGCCGCTGGCGACGACGAAGGGGCAGGCGGGGGGCGGCGCGGAGGGCGCGGCGACGGCGGAACAAAGGCGGAGACATGGACGCTGAGGGAGGGGGTTGAGGGGTGAGGGAGGGGGTTGAGGGGAGAGGGAGGGGGTTGAGGGGAAAGGGAGGGGGTTGATGGGAGTGGGAGGGGGTTGAGGGGAGAGGGAGGGGGTTGAGGAGGAGAGGAGAGGAGAGGGAAGGGGGGGGGGTAGACAGGCAGACGACACATGGACATGGAGAGAGGGAGTCGAGAGGAGGGGAACAGGAAATAAACGCGAAAGAAAGGATGATGAGAAATAGGAAGGGAGTAAGTGAGAAAGAGAAAAGGTACTGAGAGAGGGAGTCTAGAGGAAGAGGAAGAGGGAGATGGACTGATAAACTGATAGAAAGGTCGAGAGAGAAAGATAGAGAGGGTGGGAAGGAGAGAAAAAAAGCGAAAGGAAGATTAAGGGATAGGAAGGGAGTAAGTGAGAAAGAGAAAAGGAAAAAGAGAGGAGGAAGGGGGAAGTGATAATACATACAATATTCTAAACAACTAGAGACCATATCTGGACATAATGAACTTCTGGATCATTAAACACAGACAAACTTCACGCCGCAACTCCAGCAAAGAAAAAAGAAAAGAAAACAAAGTTAATTCAAAACCTAAGCTAAAGCAACGGATGGGACAACCCCCCCACCCCCCACCCCCTAAAAAAATAGATAAATACACAAAAAAAAAAAATCCCACAAACAGAGACATTTTAATAATGAGTAAAAATCAAATCAAGAACAGCGAAAAAAAAGAAGCTTCCACAAGAAGGAGAGAAGAAGAGGCGATACAACTGCAAGAAAATGTGAAGGAGGCGGAAATGACCACAACATCCGGGATCTGAGGAACACATTTGGAACGATGATCTGGGGCGCGGACATCATCTGGCCTGAGAGGGGGAAATTATGGCCGTATTATGAGGGGAAACATAAAGCAGCCGAGGGCGAGCGGAAGAGGGGAGGCGAAGGAGGGAGTGAGGAGTGTGAAGGGAGGAGGAGGAGGAGGCGAAGGAGGGAGTGAGGGGGAGTGTGGAAGGAGGGGAGGGAGGGGGAGGAGGAAGAAGAAGAAGGTGGTGGTGGTGGTGGTGAAGGCACTGACGGAAGAAGTGGGGGAAGAAAAGAAAAATGAGGAGAAAGGGGGAACAAGAGGGAAAAGAGAGAGGGAGAGAGAAAGAGGAAGAGAGACAGACAGACAGACAGAGCCATAGAAAGAGAGACGAAGGGAAGGAAAATAGGGAAATGAAAGCGAGAGAAAAGGTCACAGAGAACGTGGAGACAAGCGAAGGGGAGAAACCGAAGCTGAAGATAAGCAGGCGTTACGAGAGTAAGATGATAACAGAAAAGATGAATCAAACAATTACAATAATTGAAGGGGAAGGAGGGAAATCGAGAATACAGAAACAAAACAACAAAATAAAACAAAACAACAACAGGAACGAAAGAAGGGCGTGGAAAGAGGGGAGGGTGAGGGAGGAGGGAGGACGGGGGAGGGGGAGGGAAGAGGAAGGAGGAGGAGGGGAGGGTGGGTGTGTGAAGAGAATGAATGATAAAAGAAATAGCAAGGGGGAACGGGAGAAATGAAGGATAGGAAAACTATTGAAAAGAGTGAGGGGCAAAAGGGAATGAGAGTAAGGAGGGTGAGATGAAAGAGAAAAGGGGAAAAATAGAAAAGGGGAAGAGAGAAAGGAGCGAGATGAAAGGGAGTGATATAAGGAGAGGGGAAAGCCAGCAAGGGGAAAAATACAAGCCAATAAAGAAGAAAGTCGAGAGAGGAAGGATATTAGGGGGGGAGGATAAAAGGAATAACAAGGAGTAAACAATAAATGAGGGAAAGAGTGAGAAGGTTAAAACATCAAGAACAGCAGAAATAAGGGAAGAGCTGAATAGACGATAACATTGGGTAAACATCTATATTTATCTTGCAGTCCACTTAGCTTATTCTGTTTGTCTGTCTGTCTATTGCTTTTGAGGAGATAATGAGAAAGGAAGAGAGAGAGAGAGAGAGAGAGAGAGAGAGAGAGAGAGAGAGAGAGAGAGAGAGAGAGAGAGAGAGAGAGACAGAGAGAGAGAGAGGGGGAGGAAAGGAAGGGAGGGAGGAAGGAGAAGGAAGGAGGGAGGGAAGGGAGAGGAGAAGGAGGAGGGAAAGGGAGAGGGAGGGAGGGAGAGGGAGGGATGGAGAGGGAGGGAGGGAGAGAGGGAGGGAGGAGGGAGGAGGGAGGGAGGGAGAGAGGGAGAGAGGGAGGAGAGGGAGAGAGAGAGAAAGAGAGAGGAAGAGAGAGAGAGAGAGAGAGAGAGAGAGAGAGAGAGAGAGAGAGAGAGAGAGAGAGAGAGAGAGAGAGAGACAGAGAGAGAGAAGAGAAGGGAAAGGGAGAGGAGAGAGGTGGGGTGAGAGAGAGAGAGAGAAAGAGAGGGGGAGGAGGAGGGAGAGAGGAGGAGGGAGGGAGGGAGGGAGGGAGGGAGAGGAGAGAGAGGCAGGGAGAGGGAGAGAGGGAGAGAGAGAGAGAGAGAGAGAGAGAGAGAAAGAGAGAGAGAGAGAGAGAGAGAGAGAGAGAGAGAGAGAGAGAGAGAGAGAGAAAGAGAGAGAGAAAGAGAGAGAGAAAGAGAGAGAAAGAGAGAGAGAAAGAGAGAGAGAGAGAGAGAGAGAGAGAGGGAGAGGGAGAGAGGGAGAGGGGAAGACGGAGAGGGGAAGAGGGAGAGGAAGAGGGAGAGGGAGAGGGAGAGAGGGAGAGGGAGAGGGGGAGAGGGAGAGGGAGAGAGAGAGAGAGAGAGAGAGAGAGAGAGAGAGAGAGAGAGAGAGAGAGAGAGAGAGAGAGAGAGAGAGAGAGAGACTATGATACACAGACAGACGAATAAAAGCAGACATGATAAAAAGAAAAGACTGACAAAAAGATAAATAGAAATAAAAAGAATTTCGGTGATGTTACGTGGTCTGATTAAAGGAAACAATATATCATTTTCTTTATTAACGGAGGTAAAATACATATATCATGTCCGTTATCAGTGTATTATATATATATATATATATATATATATATATATATATATATATATATATATATACATAAAAATACATATGTTCTTTCCGTTATCTTTTCTGTATCAGCTCAGGTATAATGTTCGTACATAAACGTAGGAACATTATAGAGACGTGCTGCTTCCAAGAACTCCAGCGGCAGACTGACTATGGCATCGTGAAAATGAACAATCAATAACTTTAAGAGAGTCACGTGTCTGCAATGTGAGAAACGAGGGAGACTATTTTGATCTTAATACAATTGGGATCGAACGCCTTTGTGTGGTGTCTATGTTGAACGATTGCACAGAACACACGACTGATTTAGCAAGCGGGTTTGATATGTACATGCTGTAAGTGACAAGATATGAAGACATGTGTGGTGGGGAGGAGGGAGAGGGGGAAGGAGACGGATGAAGAGGGAGAAGGGGGAGGAGGGTAAGGAGTGGAAGAGGGGGAAGGAGAGGGAGACGTGGAAGAAAAGGGAAACTGAGAGGTAGAGTAAGAGGTATAGAAGGAGAGAGAGAGAGAGAGAGAGAGAGAGAGAGAGAGAGAGAGAGAGAGAGAGAGAGAGAGAGAGAGAGAGAGAGAGAGAGAGAGAGAGAGAGAGAGAGAGAGAAAATAACACATAACAATAATAGCAAACGAGATTAACTGACCCCCCCCCTCAAAAAAAGAACAATAAAAAAAAGCCAAACAGACAGCCGCCGACTGGAACCGCTGGACAAGGCATCCGTTTCGCATTATTCCACTGCAGATTCCGCAGGGCTTGGAAATATCAATACGTCGGTCACTTAACGTCAATTTGCAGCGGGGACGGCGGGGGACAAGTGGGGTCATCCGGCGAAGTGTCACCGCGACGGACTCGCCAACCACCCGGACGTCGAGCGGCAGGAGCAGCTTCGTCAGCGCGTGTGCCGGACGTCGTCAGGAGGAGCCTCGTCAGGACGCGCTCGACTCGCTCCTCTATTCCTTCCTGCTTTTCGACTAACGGATTGCTTGCACTCACTCGACGTCGCGAAACGGGGAGCGCCGCGCAAGCACACGCAGCTTGACAAACACGCATCCACGCCGGCAGATGTTTATTCCGAGAGTACAAATAAACAGGACACGCGCCCGCAGATCGCTCTCCCAGACGTTGGGAAAATAAGAGATGCAGGAACGAAAAGCTTGTCATTCTTTTGGGTATCTCGGAGGGAGAAAAGGAGGGAATGATTGAGAAGGATAGGAGCTAAGAGAAGAGAAGAGAGGGGAGGAGAAGAGAAGAGAATAATAAAAATAGACGAAAAGGCTATAGACACAAGAGAAGAAAATAAAACCGAAGAAAAAAAAAACAGAAGAGAGTGAATACGAAGAAAAAAAGAAGTGAAAAAAGGAAAAAAAGGAGAAACGGAGAGAAGAGAGAGAGAGGCAAGAAAAGGGATGACAGGGGAAAGGGAGGGAAGGGAGGGTGGCGGTGAAACCCCAAGGAGTTGAAGAATATTTGCCGGGGATGAGAAACCGACGAGAGACTAGATTGTACGGTAAATATTCCCGCACATCTTAGGAAGGAAAATAGGGGAACGGGAGGAGGATGGGGAAAGGAGGAGGAGGGGAAGGGGAGGAAGAGGAGAAGAAAGAAGAGAAGGAGGAGGAGGAGGAGAAATAAGACGAGGAGGAGGAGAAAGAAGAGAAGGAGGAGAATGAGGAAGGAAATGGGAGAAGGAGGCGGAGAGGGAGAGGGAGGTGGAAAGGGGGGGATAAAATGGAGGACAAGGAAAGAGATGAAGAGGAGGAGGAGAGGGGAGGAGAAGAAGAGAGAGAAAGAAGATCAGGAACAGAAGGGAGAGAGGAGGAGGGAGGTGTGGTGGAAAAAGGGGGGGATAAAAATAAGGGACAGGAAGAGGAGGAGGAGGAGGAAGAAAGAAGATAGGAGCAGGAGGAGGAAGAGAAGGATGAAAGTGGGGGACAGGAAGAGAAGGAGGAGGAGTAGGAAAGTGAGGGACGGGAGGAGGAGGAGGAGAAATACGAAGGGAAAAGATAGGAACAGGAGGAGGAGAAGGGAGAGGTTGACAGAAGGGGAAGAAGAGGAGAAAAGGGAGGAAGAACGAGAAAGAAGAAGGGAGAAGAGAGAAGGAAGAAGATAAAGAGAAGAAAAGCCAACTCGAGAGGATTTTCCATTCGACTTCCTATTCAGGAATAAGGCTACGAAAAATAAGTGAAGAGAAGAAGACGAAGATGAAGAAGAAAGATTAGAAGGAGGAAAATGAGGGGCAAAGAGAAGGAAGACGAAAGAGGAAAGCAAGAAAAAAGATAGAAATATGTAGCAGTGAAGGAAAAAAATAAGAATGCAAGTGGATAGGAGATGGAGCAAGAGAAGCAAAGGAGAAGGAAGAAGAGGAGTTTCACGAAAACTGATGATAATGACGGGAGGAAAAAAACGACAAAGACATCCGATTGTGGAATTAAATGAGCGTAAGAAAAGAAATGAAGACGGGGAGAGAGTAGTAAATGTAGGAAAAGTGACGAAAGGAAAAAGACGCAGGAAAAAGAACGACGGGGACGAGGAGGAGGAAAAGAAAAAAAAAATGATGATGAGAGTGCTAACACTAACACAGATACTACTACAAATAATAATGATTATAACATAACTACAATGATGATACTGATGTCGACGATGATGATGGTGGTGATGATGATAATGAGGATGATGATGACGACGTCGACGATGATGGTGATGATAATGATGGTGGTCATGATAATGATGGCGATGAGATAGATTGTGATGATGATGGAGCTGGTGGTGGTGGTGATGGTGATGATGCTAATAATATATAGAGTGCAACATGTTTAACAAGAAAACCTCAAGATACAGATCATGACGCTCTCAAAACAGAAAGGAAAAAAGTGTAAAAAAATCAACCAACAGGGAAAAACAGAAAAAACGCGTAAAAATCAACCAACTTAATCATAAACAACAACAACAACAAAGCAGAAAACAACACCAGCCATGCGAGATCGAAAAGCCAACACAGAACCACCGTGCAACCCGTGCAACAAGGAAACTCCAAGAAACAGGGCAAAAATGAATAGCAAAAAAATATAATAATAAATAAATAAATAAATAAATAAAACTAAAATAAGTAAATAAATAAATAAAACTAAAATAAGTAAATAAATAAACACGAAAATAATCAATGAACCTACAAAAAAAAGTGCAACCCGTGCAACAAGGAAACCTCCAGGACGAGTGACGAGAGAAAATGCAAGACGGCGAGGCTGCAACTGGGGAAGCTGAGGCACTCGCGGAGGGGGGGATCCGGAGGGGGGAGGGGGAGGGGGTTCACTTGGGGGGTGGGGGAAAGGGGATTTCACCTGGGGGAGGGGAAGGGGGATTCACTTGGGGTGAGAGGAGGAGATTCACCAAGGGAGGGGGGGGAGGAAGGATTTGCATGAGGGAGAGGAGGAAGATTCGCTTGAGGGAAGGGAAAGGGGATTCACTTGGGGGAGGAGGGGGAGAGAGGATTTATTTTGGGGGAGAGGGGGAGGGGATTTACTTGGAAGGAGGGGGGAGGAGGATTCACTTGGAGGGAGGGGAGGAGTGGGTTCACTTGGAGGGAGGGAGGAGGAGGCTTTACTTGGGGGAAGGGGGAGCTGATTCACTTGAGAGAGGGGCAATGGGGGAAGGGAGTTCACTTGGGGGAAAGGGGAGGGGATTTAATTAGGGGAAGTGGAAGGGAGGAGGAGGATCTATTTCGGGGAGGGGGAAGGGGATTCACTTGGTCTGTTCCCTTCTTTGTCTATCTATTTGCCTTTCCTTTTGATCTATCTTTTTCATCTTCCCTTCTTATCTACATATCGCTTTCTTTGTTTCTTTCCTCTACTTTACTCAGTTTTCCTTTTAAGTATTTTTTTTACTTATATATCTTCCCTCTTTATCTATCAATATGTTTTTTTTATTATTTGCCTATCCTCTTGATCTATTTTTTTTACTTATCTTCCCTCTTTATCTATCCACCATTTTCTTTGTTTTCCTTTATTCTATATCTTTCCTTTTGATCTATCTATTTATCTATTTGTCTTCCCGTTTTATCAATCTCTCTATTTTTTCTCTTTCTTGAAAAAAATATCGACCGCGAATACGGGAGAAGAAGGAAGAGGAGAAAAGATAGGAAGATGAGGAAAGTGGACTGGCCGACGAACTGTTGGAATAAGGAGATGGCGGGACGGAGGAAAGACGGACAGAATAAAAAGAGAGGAATAAAGGACAATAAGAATAGAGGAAAGACGGACAGAATAAGAAAAGAGGAAAGAGGAACAATAAGAAAAAGAGGAAAGACGGACAAAATAAGGGAGGCAAAATGAGAAGGAAAAACGGAAAATATAACACAAAATGTCTACAAAAATGGTCATGGAACTGAATTGAAAAAAATAATAATAACAAAAAATAATAAAAACGGAACCGCATGCATCAAAACAGATATTCCACAACGAATAAGCTGAAAATATACCTAAACCCACACACACACACACAAACACACAAACACACACACACACAAACACACACACACACACACACAAAATAATAATATACAAATAAATAAATAAATATAATAATAATATTAATAACAACAATATCTATAAAAATATATATAAAAAAGAAAAAGAAAAAATCAATAAATAAATAACGATCCCTTCTGCCCTCGCCCTTTTCTCCTGCTCCCTCCCTCCTTGATAACCCTTATCGCCGCGCAGCCCTTCCCGTCCCAGCCCACCCCCCAATTTTCCCACGGTTGTCACATCTATCACGTCCCGTCCAATCCCTCTTATTGACACGGGCGGTTAGGATGAGGGACAGCGGAGGGGGGAGGAAGGGGGAGGAAGGGGGAGGGGGAGGAGAGGGAGGATAGGGGAAGGTAGGGGAAAGGAAGGGAGAGGGAGGGACCGTCTGCACTCGATACACACCTCTAATTTCTTGGAATTTCTCCGTCGTTCCATTTATCCCTCACTTGACCTAACGCGTTCCGAGAAGATGGAGAGAAAAGAAGGAAATGGAGTGAGTGAGTGAAGTAGATACCTAGAGGGAGACGGAGGGAAGGGAAGGGAGGAGGAAGAAAAGGGAGGGAGGGAGGAGGAGGGAGGGAGGGAGGAGGAGGGAGGGAGGGAGGGAGGAAGGGAAGGAGGGAGAGAGGGAGGGAGGGAGGGAGGAAGGAAGAAATGGGGAGAGGGAGGAAGGAGGAGGAAGAGAGAGAGAGAGAGAGAGAGAGAGAGAGAGAGAGAGAGAGAGAGAGAGAGAGAGAGAGAGAGAGAGAGAGAGAGAGAGAGAGAGAGAGAGACGAGAGAGCACGAGACAGTGAGTAACAGAAACAGCCAGAAAACAAAGAAAAAAAAGACAAAGACAAAGACAAGAAAACAAAAACGAACAAGGCGCGCACGAGACAAAATGCGATAAAGAAAAGACCAAGAAGGAAGCCAAGGTGATAAAGGATGATACAGGGTCAAAGGATCGCATCGAAGGGCCCTCAGCGGTCGGGTCTTCGGTGCCAGCTCGGACCGGCACTCGGGGGCTTGTTCCTGAAGTCTGGAATTGCCTTCATTTATGCGAAGGGAGGGAGGGCGAAGGAGGCAGGGAGGGAGGTGGAAGGAGGAGGGGAGGGAGGTGGAAGGAGGAGGGGAGAGAGGTAGGAGGGGCGAGAGAGGTGGAAAGGAGGAGGGAGGAATAGGAAGTGTAGAAGGAGGAGGAAGGAAGGTGGAAGGAGAGAGGTGGAGAGAGAGAGGACGTGGAAGGAGGAAGAAAGGAGAGAGATGTGGAAGGAGGAAGAGAGAGAGGTAGGAGGGCGCGAGAGGTGGAAAGGAGAAAGGAGACATGTGGAAAGGAGGAGGGAGAGAGGTAGGAAGAAGGAGGGAAGGAGAGAGAGGTGGAAGGAAGGAAGGGAGAGGGAGGTAGGAGAGAAGAGGCGAGAGGTAGAAGGAGGAGGAGATGAAGAGAGCGGTTAGGAAAGGCGAGAGAGGTGGAAAGGGGGAGGGAAGAGAGGTAGAGGAGGAGGGAGGGAGGTGGAAGAGGAGGAGGGAGAGGGTGGAAAGAAAAGAAGGGAGATAGGCTTTGGGAGGTGTGTGGAACGTTATTAGTGGGGAGGGAGGAGATGGGAGGGGAGTGGGGAGGAGAGGAGAGGGAGAGGGGGAGGGAGGGGGAGGGGGAGGGAGGAGGAGAGAGGAGAGGGAGAGGAGAGGAGAGAGGGAGAGGAGGAGAGGAGAGGGAGGAAGAGAGGAGAGGAGAGGAAGGAGAGGAGAAAGGGAGAGAGGGAGAGAGGAGAGAGGAGAGAGAGAGAGAGAGAGAGAGAGAGAGAGAGAGAGAGAGAGAAAGAGAGAGAGAGAGAGAGAGAGAGAGAGAGAGAGAGGGGGAGGAGGGGGAGGAAGGTAAGGTAAGAGACGAAGGTAAGGTAAGGAGACGGAGGAAAGGCAAGGAAGGAGGGAAAGGGAGGGAAAAGGCAAGGTAAGGGAGACGGAGGAAAGGCAAGGAAGGAGGGAAAGGGAGGGAAAAGGCAAGGGAGAGGAGGAGAGGGGGGAGAGAAAAAGAAAAAAAAGAAAGAAATACATAGAGCTACAGAGAACGACCAGAAAATAAAACTCTTTAAAAAATAACAAGATAAAAATCCCCCCCCCCCAAAAAAAAAAGAAAGACGAAAAGCATTAAAAAAAACAAAACAACGTCAAGGAGAGACATTAACTTCACAAGGGCTGGGAAGAACACCCACGCTGCTAATCGTGGCCGGAGCCCATCAATAACAGAACAACAGCGCGCGGGAAATAAAAAGAGAGCGCCCATGAAAAAGATTTCCTAATGGCCACCTCCCCCTCCCTCCCCGGCACCCTGCTTGCACGTCACCGCCCTCGTCACCCTCGCCGCCCGCTCACTCTCCTGCTCGCCCTAATTGCCTTCGGGGTGTTCAAGATGGGAAAAAGGAAGAGCGAGAAAGAGGGAGGGGGAAAGGAGGGAGGGAGAGAGGGAGAGAGAAGGGGAGGGAGAGAGGGAGAGAGAAGGGGAGGGAGAGAGGGAGAGAGAAGGGGAGGGAGGGAGAAGGGGAGGGAGGGAGGGAGAGAGAAAGAGAAAGAGAGAGAGAGCGAGAGAGAGAGAGAG